>NC_135977.1:9983292-10283292 GCF_053455715.1 Rhinoraja longicauda
AGAGTCATAAGTAGAGAAGGATTTGAACCAGTAAGAGTTTGGGTGATTGGAACCAGCGATGACCAGGTTCATTACTAAACATTATTAACCTGAGGGTGATCCCATCAAACGTTCCTGCAGATTTTACGAATTGTGGACGCAGCCCAGACCATCACACAAACCAACCTCCCTTCCATTGAACTCCATCTACACCTCACGCTGCCTTGGCAAGGCCACCAGCATAATCAAGGACCAGTCACCCCAGTCACCCTCTCTTTCCTCTCCATCAGGCAAGAGGTACGGAAGTGTGAAAACGCACACCTCCAGATTCAGGGACAGTTTCTTCCCAGCTCTCATCAGGCAACTGAACAATCCTATCACCAACTAGAAAACGGATCCCATCTACCTCATTGGAGACCCTCGGATGGTCTTTAATCAGATTATACTGTACTTTATCCTTCATCCTTTACCCCGTATCTGTACACTGTGGACGGCCATAATCATGTAGAGTCTTTCCACTGACTGGTTAGCACGCAACAAAAAAGCTTTTCACTGTACCTCTGCACACGTGACAATGAACCGACTAAACTATATTTAAATATTTACTATTTCCCAAAGAAATGAGAACTTGTAAACTTATTTTTGAGTTTGTATCAGTTGTCTAAGACTGAAAAGTATCTATATTAATGAATATTAGTCAAAGGCTCTGGGAATGTTTGAGTCAGATCAATGAGAACAATGTATTTTATGGTTCAGATAGGTGGACACCACAGTATAACACTCGAGAAACTAGCGCAGCTGACAGATGTGCCACATCAGTCACGAAGCTTGTGCTGAACTTAAGATGGAACAACACAAATCCAGGGAATATAACCCTGGAAGCTGCTTTATTCCAGTAGTTTCAAGCTACCAGACAGACCTGATTCAATTGGAGCCTTTGACATTAATCTCAGGTTGTGCTACTTTTAGAGGTGCTAAACGAATCCACGTAAAGGCAGGGAAAACGTTTGTGACAATCAACATTTTGTAGGGAAAGGTGGTACTTGATTCTCTGGAAAGATAGCAATACAAGGATATTAATATGGCGAAGAGTGTGGACACAATATTAAACAAAACTAAACAAATAAAGTACAGATCAGGAACAGGCTCTACGACCTAAAATGTCTGTGTCGAACATGATGCCAGATTAAACTAACCTCTTCTCCCTGAACCTGATCCATATCACTCCATTCCCTCCATATTCATGTGTCTATCTAAAAGCCTCTCAAACGCCAATATGGTATCTGCTTCCACCACCATCGCTGGCAGTGTGTTCCTGGTACCTACCACATTCAGTGTTTCAAAATAAAACGTACCCAGACAATTTAAACTTTAAACGTTGTCCGTCTCATCTCTAGCATTTGACATTTCCACCCTGGGGAAAAGGTTTGTGCTGTCCCCCACCCATTATATGCATCTCATGACTTTATCAACTTCCATCATACCACTCCAGTGATGACCATAACTGCACTCTTTAAAATATACCCGCCTGAAACACTATACCTTGTTCCTGTTCACCCTCTTCATCAAAGCCTATAATTGACCAAAGACTGCATTTTGACTCACTGGCGCTCCAAACTGGCTGCTCTGGGAGGCTGGGTCCCTTTCACCTGCTGCTGAGGCTGTAGGCCTGATAAAGTTAGATTTGACTTGCACAAATGCAGTTGATCTCTCTTGAGCCTACCTCAGGTTAAACATACGGAAACTAAATCATAGATTAGAAAACAAGTGCATAGGCAATTGTGATGGTTCTCCCTTGCATTTAATTTTTGAATGAGATATTTATTGTATTGCAGAAAATAACAGGACTGCATGTTTGAATTTGTGAAACCGAAGATGTACTTTTTCAATTTTGCTACCTTGACTGAAACTAGTTTTCAGAATAGATTTTAAAGACCTCGTAGACACAAGGAACTGCAGATGCTGGTTTACAACAAAAAAAAAGACACAACATGCTGGAATAACTCAGCTGGTCAGGCAGCATCTCTGGAGAACATAAATAGGTGATGTCTATCTCTCTGTAAAGACATCTCTACATGTATCAATATTCTTCATGTGTGTATCAAAAATTAATTGAAGTGCCCATTGAACTAATTTTAATGGATCATTTAAATTATAATAATTGAATGGTTATGATTTAAGCCATTATTGATGTTCAAGGGAACTGTGAAATTGAGGAATATCTGTTCTGAAAATAACTTTATTATATAAATATACTAATGCATCAATATTATAACACATCAATAAAGGTTTTCTTTTCCAAATGAAAAAGTTAATTTGTGACTTTTGTTCCCCATCAATGGAAAAGTTTTTTTCGAACAGCAGAGAAGGAATTGCACAAACGAGGTTCAGTGACTGAAACAAATGTTGAGCAGGTCCATTTTAAAAGCATTGGGATTCACCAAACACTCCTGAGTGGATGTCATGGAATAGAAAGGGTGATTTGTATGAAGGAAACAAATAAAGTCCTGGCTTGCCCAACCATTCCTTATAGCTCAGACCCTCGAGTCCTGGCAATATTCTTGTAAATGGACACAAAAAGCTGGAGTAACTCAGCGGGTCAGACAGCATCTCTGGAGAAAAGGAATTGATGACGTTTCGGGTCGATACCTTTCTTCAGAAGGCACAACGTTGATTTGTTTTGCATTGTGCAACTGCATTTCCGGTCCACTGTGTTTTCCACATTGAAGACTGATTAAAAAATGCCTCAACCAATGTTTTGCTCAAGTTATAATTTCTCCTGTCATTTTCTCCTGTGGAACTCACGATCTTTTGCTCATTCATGATTGATTTCTAAAAAAAACCTCTTCGTCATCTTGCCTGTTGTTGTTCTTGGCAGCTTCATAAACGTTTCATCTAATGTTATTTTTGACTTCATTCCATGGTTGCAGATGGAATGTGGTGGCAATTTTACATCTCAAATGGAATGCATTTTTGTTGAGAATTTTGAAATATTTCTTTAAACACCATTAACCCCTTTAAATCTAATTTCTAAATATGCTCGCCAATGCACTCCTCAAACCCATGTGTTTGGTTTTATTTAAATGGACGACTAACGTTTGACTTGTGTCCACTGTTAGCAACCTTCCACCCAGTGGAAATAGTTGCTGCTTGCCTCCTCGACCAAAACTGCTCACAACTGTTATAAATTTCCATTGTTTAGTTTTTTAGTTTAGAGATAAGAACGAGGAAGCAGGCCCTTCGGCCCACTGAGTCCGCACCGACCAGCCATCCCCGCACATTAACACTATCTCACACACTAGGGACGATTTTATATATTTTTACATCAAGCTAATTAACCTACAAACCTGCACGTCTTTGGAGTTTGAGAGGAAACCGAAGATCTCGGAGAAAACCCATGCAGCTCACGGCGAGAACGTACAAACTCCGTACAGACAAGCACCCGTAGTCAGGATCGAACCCGGGTCTATGGCGCTGTAAGGCAGTAGCTCTACCGCTATGCCACCTGGCTGGCCAATTGGTAACCTGGGAAAAAAATATTTTCACCCTCACCAAGCCTTTTACATCCTTGCTAAAATCTGATGATCTAAATTACAGAAAAGTGCTGCAATAGAGGGTAAACTATTGACGTAAGGAATGAACATAATATTCTTTAATGCTCATTGGGTTAGAAATTGTTTCTTATGTTCCTGTGTATTGATCGATCTAAAGCCCGATCACGAAGTGAGATAGGATCCTTTGTATGCATTTAGCTTGCTTCTGGATTTTGGGCCCAAATTTGTTTTCATCCCCCACCCCTGCCACGTTCCATCCTGTTGCAGAATCCTGAGACCAACAGAGCTACTGCCATACAGCACCAGAGACCCAGGTTCGATCCTGACTACAGGTGCTTGCCTGTACGGAGTTTGTACGTTCTCCCTGTGACTTGCGTGGGTTTTCTCCGAGCTCTTCACTCCAAAGACGTACAGGATAGTAGGTTAATTGGCTTGTTATAAATGAATAAATGTTTTTTTTAAATTTTCATTGTTGTGTGTAGAGTAGTGTTAACGTGCAGGGATCGCTGGTTGGTGCGGACTCGGTGGGCCGAAGGGCCTGTTTCTGGGCTGTATCTCTAAACTAAACTAAATTCAGATGCAAATGTCTTAGTTTACACCTGCACTGAAGGTACAAATATGCAAGGGTTGTCCCATTTAACAAGTGGTCACAGAACCTTGTGTTCAAAGGAACGGCAGATGCTGGTTTACACTGAAGAGAGACACCACATGCTGGAGTAACTCAGCGGAAGGGGGGGGGGTCAGGCAGCATCTCTGGAGAGAAGAAAGCAGTGATGCTTTGGGTTGGAACTCCTCTTCAGGGATCTTATAGAAACATATAAAATTATAAAAGGAATGGACAAGCTAGATGCAAGAAAAATGTTCCCAATGTTGGGCGAGTCTAGAACCACGGGCCACAGTCTTAGAATAAAGGGGAGGCCATTTAAAACTGAGGTGAGAAGGACCTTTTTCACCCAGAGATTGTGAATTTGTGGAATTCTCTGCCACAGAGGGCAGTGGAGGCCAAATCACTGGATGGATTTAAGAGGGAGTTAGATAGAGCACTGGGGGCTAGTGGAATCAAGGGATATGGGGAGAAGGCAGGCACGGGGTATTGATTGTGGATGATCAGCCATGATCACAATGAATGGCTCGAAGGGCCGAATGGCCTCCTCCTGCACCTATTTTCTATGTTTCAGTCTGGAGTCAGTCTGATGGACTCAGCAAACTGCTGGAGGAGCTCAGCGGGTCAGGCATCATCTGTGGAAGAATTTATTCACAAAATGCTGGAGTAACTCAGCAGGTCAGGCAGCATCTCGGGAGAGAAGGAATGGGTGACGTTTCGGGTCGAGACCCTTCTTCAGACTGATGTCGGGGGTGGGACAAAGGAAGGATATAGGTGGAGACAGGAAGATAGAGGGAGATCTGGGAAGGAGGAGGGGAAGGGAGGGACAGAGGAGCTATCTGAAGTTGGAGAAGTCGACGTTCATACCACCGGGCTGCAAACTGCCCAGGCGAAATATGAGGTGCTGCTCCTCCAATTTCCGGCGGGCCTCACTATGGCACTGGAGGAGGCCCATGACAGAGAGGTCAGACTGGGAATGGGAGGGGGAGTTAAAGTGCTGGGCCACCGGGAGATCAGTTGCGTTAATGCGGACCGAGCGCAGGTGTTCAGCGAAGCGATCGCCGAGCCTGCGCTTGGTTTCGCCGATATAAATGCATATGCAACGTTTTGTGTCGGGTCCCTTCTTTAGTTTGATTAAACGATGAAAACGATCTCCGCTTTTTGCATGGTCCTTATTTTAATTGAATTGAAGAAAGGATCACAATCCAGTTGGAGAAGAGAGATGTTACGAGATTAAGTTTAGCCACGTACATTATCTGAATGAGGAATCTCAACTTGCTGACATTTGCATGTCTCTGTTTTGCTACTACTGATTTAAAAGTAAAAATAAACGGTGGTGCAGCGGGCAGAGTTGCCGCCTCACAGCGCCAGAGACTCGGGTTCGATCCTGACTGCGGGAGCTTGTCTGTACGGAGTTTGTACGTTCTCCCCGCGACCCTGTGGGTTTTCTCCGGGTGCTCTGGTTTCCTCCCACACTCCAAAGACGTACAGGTTTGTAGGTTGTGCAGGAAGGAACTGTAGATGCTGGTTTAAACCGATGATGGCCAGAAAATGCTGGAGTAACTCAGCGAGAGAGGCAGCATCTCTGGAGAGAAAGAATGGGTGACGTTTCGGCTCAGGTTGCAGAAGGGTCTCGACCCAAAACGTCACCCGTCCCTTCTCTCCCCTTATTAAGGGGTTGGACATGTTAGAGGCAGGAAACATGTTCCCAATGTTGGGGGAGTCCAGAACAAGGGGCCACAGTTTATGAATAAGGGGTAGGCCATTTGGAACTGAGATAAGGAAAAACTTTTTCAGTCAGAGAGTTGTGAATCTGTGGAATTCTCTGCCTCAGAAGGCAGTGGAGGCCAATTCTCTGAATGCATTCAAGAGAGAGCTGGATAGAGCTCTTAAGGATAGCGGAGTCAGGGGGTATGGGGAGAAGGCAGGAACGGGGTACTGATTGAGAATGATCAGCCACAATCACATTGAATGGCGGTGCTGGCTCGAAGGGCCGAATGGCCTCCTCCTGCACCTATTGTCTATTGTCTCTCCAGAGATGCTGCCTGGCCCACTGAGTTACTCCAGCTTTTTGTGTCTGTCTCAGGTTTGCATGTTAACTGGCTTCAGTAAAAATGGTAAATTGTCCCTAGTGTGTAGGGACGTGCTAGTATACGGGGGATTGCTGGTCGGTACTGACTCGGTGGGCTGAAGGGCCTGTTTTGGTGCTGAATCTCTAAACCAAACCAAGCCAAACAAAACTACTTGCACTGAATTACATCAGTTACTGCACAAAAGCAAGTCATTCACCTCAACCGGTTTCAGGCAGAGTTGATGTTCCGTACAGGTCTCCTCCCACGTTGCTTCATCTCACAAGCAGCCATTTGACCCATTGAACCCGACCTGCCCCTTTTCAGCGCAATCCAGTCTGTTCCATCCCGTGTTCTTTCTTCACTGTCCAGCAATTATTTTTTTAACCTTATACAATTCTCTTTGAACCTGTATCTATTACATTGGAAGGCAGTGAATACCAGATCCTGACCACTCAACTGTGTACAAATATTTTTTTTCACATGTCACTGAGTCATGGAGAAAAACACCAGGGAAGCAGATCCTTCGGCACGCCGAGTCCGTGCCAAATATTATGCACCTACTTTTGAACCAATCCTGCACTCGCCCATTTTATTTCGGGTGTCAGGGGTTATGGGGAGAAGGCAGGGGAATGGGGTTAGGTGGGAGAGTTAGATCAGTCACGATTGAATGGTGGAGTTGACTTGATGGGCCCAATGGCCTATTCTGCTCCTATCACTTATGACCTTATGACCTTAGGATTTCCCCCACATTCCCATCAACTCCTCCCTCCTCTCGATTCCACCATTTATCTGCGTTTTCTAGGAGCAGTTTTCAATAGGCAATTAGCCAACATGCGTAGGAAGGAACTGCAGATGCTGGTTTACACCGAAGATAGACTCAGAAAGCTGGAGTAACTCCGTGGGTCAGACAGCATCTATGGAGAAAAGGAATAGGTGACATATAGGGCCGAAACCCTTGTTTGTTTGAGATACAGCGTGGAAACAGGCCCTTCGGCCCACCGAGTCCACATCGACCAGCGATCCCCACGCATTAACACTATCCTACACACACACACACACACACACACACACACACACACACACACACACACACACACACACACACACACACACACACAACAATTTTTACATTTATACCAAGCCAATTAACCTACAAAAGTGTACGTCTTTGGAGTGTGGGAGGAAACAGAAGTTCTCGGAGGAAACCCACATAGGTCACGGGGAAAACGTACAAACTCCGTACAGACAAACTCCCGTAGTCAGGATCGAACCAGGGTCTCTGGGGCTGTAAGCGCTGTAAGGCAGCAACTCTACCGCTGCGCCACCGATGATTATCATATTTGTGGTACGATTTTCCTGGATCGTATGTCAAATAAAGCATTTCACTATCTAGGTACTTGTGACAGTAGGGACTATTGACTATGAAACCCAGGACTAACTCTCCCAGTACCATCTTACTGCAATTGTATGCATGCAAATCTTTTTCAAAAATCCTCCAAACATTATAGAACCATTCACAACTTTCCCTCACTTTACCACCTTATTGCTTTCTGAAAGTTACCCTTCAGGTTCCTATTAAATCTTTCCACCCTCACCTTAAACCTATACCCTCTGGTTCTCGATTCCCCTACTCTGGGCAAGAGACTGTTCATCTACCCGATCTTGCTCATTTATTGAGATTGGTTCTTAATAAATTGCCTTCCATCACAGTGAGGAATGTAGAGGAGTCACTGTGGAGGATGTTCATGTTAAAATGTATTTTGTGTGCCCTGTTGCTTTTTATTGTTATGACTGTATGGCAAATGAAGTTCCTCGTATGTTGCAAAACATACTTGTATGATTGTGATTGATTCCATCTCGTTAAGGCTTCACGAGGGGATGCATAGAATTAATGGTCACTGATCAATGACATTCCAACCTTTTGCTCATTCTACCTGCAAATGCTGCCTTTCTTTAGTGCTGGGAAAGACACAGTTTGAAGTATCGAGGTTAGTTTGCATGGTAACGTTTTAGATGTGCAGACCATTGGAAGAGCCTTGAGTTCCCACCAGGTGCCTTGCCTTGGTGCCACTTTGCTCCATGCACCAGCTGTGTGCAGTGGGCACACACGCTGCCCTTTGCTCGGGTTGAGTGGGCCGCTGCTATTCCTTAAGGCAGCACAGCAGAGGCGGCTTGCAATGGAATGCCACCCAGGCTTTTACGCTGAGCGCTCTCCTGTCTGCAGTTGATAACGGTTCGTGCCGCGGCGCCCTGCAAAGCACGATAGCAACCATCTTAAATCAGAAATGGTCGAGTGCTCTGCAGTTACTGAGACGAGCTGTACGAAGTCAGCGATCGCAATTGCTGGAAGCAGTTAGAGATGAAGAGTGCAGGATGTGATTACTGCAGGTACACAGTGTCCGGGCTTCCTAGTTGCCAGGTGTCCAGGTATTTGAATGTGTCCTTGACAAAGGGAGAGCTTATATTCAAAGTTAAATCGTTTTTCAGTGAAACGACCATCTTAAAAAACGAAAGCATACTTTTGTGTTCTTGTCAATGCTGTATTATGGATTCAATGTACACGTAACAGATCTGAACCACGAAATAAATCCATAATATGTATCATTGGCTCAATAAAGCCATGCTGCCATAAAGCCAAAGACTAAATCCTGCCACAATGGGGCGGCACGGTGGCGCAGCGGTAGAGTTGCTACCTCACAGTGCCAGAGACCCGGGTTCGATCCCGACCACGGGCGCTGTCTGTATGTTCTCCCCGTGACCGTGTGGGTTTTCTCCGGGAGCTCTGGTTTCCTCCCCGCATTCCAAAGATGTACAGGTTTGTAGGTTGATTGGCTTCTGTAAAATTGTAAATTGTCCCTGGTGTGTAGGATAGTGCTAATGTGCGGGGATCGCTGGTCGGCGCGGACTCGACGGGACGAAAGACCTTTTCCGCGCTCTATCTCTAAGCTAAACTAAACTAAACCAATATATTGTGGAGACTTAATATCGGTTAAGTAACTATTTCTTGCTAATTATATCCAATCAGCTCGACAAGACAGAAATAGAGCAGAAAATGATGGAAAAGCTTAACAGGTTAGGCACATCTATGTGGAGAGAGACATCTATCTATACACTAAAACTCTCGTTTGTTCGTTTGTTCCAAAACGGTACACGATAGCGCGATAATTTTAGGTCCAACTTACTCACCGTCATCCCTTTGGTGCTAATGGAAGAAATTTCATTGAAATCGGTGGTATATTTTTAAAGTTATTCACATTTTAAAGTTTAAATCTATCTCCTAGGGAGGGAGGATAAGGGGGGGTTGAGGGGGATGGAGGGGAAGGGGGAGGGGGGGTGGGGAGGGAGGTGGGGGGGGAGTTGGGGGAAGGGAGGGTGCTGCACCAATGCAGGAGGGGTTTGGGCCCAACGGGTCCACTTGGTCTAGTAATCTTATATAATCTTGCATAATCTTACATTATCTCTTGCATGTATAAAGCCGCTTGTTCTCAAGAGTCACGATAACTGAACAATGAAATTATTGCAGCAGTATAACAGGTCTGTAAATGCAGTACACCGCAGATAATTTCTAATAAACAAAAGAAAACATTAAATACATTAATAACCACAAGATGAGTGCAAAAAATTGTAGGTGGAGCAAAGAACTGCAGACGCTGGTTAATACACAAAAGGACACAAATGCTGGAGTAACTCAGCAGGTGAGAAGGCAGCATCTCTGCAGAACATGGGTTGGTGATGTTTCAGATGGAGACCCTTCTTCAGTCTAAAGAAGAGTCTCAACCCGAAATGTCACCTATCCATGTTCTCCAGAGATGTTGCCTGACCTGCTGAGTTACTCCAGCACTCTGTGTCCTGTAGACATTAGTGTAAGGTAGTCCATGGAAGTTCACAGTTGAGGTAATTGTTGTGTCGTGTTGGTGGTGGTTGCTGGTGGTGGTTGTGAAGAAGCTATTCTTGAACCAGATGGGTCACAGTTTTAATACTCCAGAACCTTCTTTCCCTGTGTCCACAGCACAAGTCCCAGTGGCACATACCTCAACAAAAGAAAGGCTAAAATCAGTCCCGGTATGAATTACAAACCATTATCCCATGAGGTATCTGTTATTGACTTGCCACACATTAATGGCTACTGGCACACACCATGTTCTCGAGAATTAGAAGAGAGTGGGAAGGAAGTGCAGATGCCGGTTTACACCGAAGATAGACACTAATGCTGGAGTAACTCAGCGGGTCGGGCAGCATCTCAGCGGGTCAGGCAGCATCTCAGCGGGTCAGGCAGCATCTCAGCGGGTCAGGCAGCATCTCAGCGGGTCAGGCAGCATCTCAGCGGGTCAGGCAGCATCTCAGCGGGTCGGGCAGCATCTCAGCGGGTCGGGCAGCATCTCAGCGGGTCGGGCAGCATCTCAGCGGGTCAGGCAGCATCTCAGCGGGTCAGGCAGCATCTCAGCGGGTCGGGCAGCATCTCAGCGGGTCGGGCAGCATCTCAGCGGGTCAGGCAGCATCTCAGCGGGTCAGGCAGCATCTCAGCGGGTCGGGCAGCATCTCAGCGGGTCAGGCAGCATCTCAGCGGGTCAGGCAGCATCTCAGCGGGTCAGGCAGCATCTCAGCGGGTCAGGCAGCATCTCAGCGGGTCAGGCAGCATCTCAGCGGGTCAGGCAGCATCTCAGCGGGTCAGGCAGCATCTCAGCGGGTCAGGCAGCATCTCAGCGGGTCAGGCAGCATCTCAGCGGGTCAGGCAGCATCTCAGCGGGTCAGGCAGCATTGTTGGCGTTTCGGGTCGGAACGAATCTGAAGAAGGCTTCCGACCCGAAACGTTGACTACTCCTTCTCTCCACAGGTGCTGCCTGACCCGCTGAGTTACTCCAGCACTTTGTGTCTATCTTCGAATTAGAAGAGAGCGTGGATCACAAAAGAAAAGCCATTCATGGTTTTGATGAATGTTGTCTTCATGCTGCCGGCTGCTTGAGTGGAGGGACTTCGTTACACTGAAAAAGGGTATGGCATTATGGGTAACACATTTGTGTACTCTAGACCAGAAAGGTAAGTTAGAAATGGAGGAAGAATCGAAGAGGACAACTGGGTCGAGATTGAATTATCAGAGAACGCGGGGGTAATATAACTTATAAAGTGAGGAGAAACATTTCCAAAGGAAAGAAAATAGTATAAGAAAGAGGAGCAGAAGTGGGCCATTCAGCACTTCAGTGTCATTCGTCAAGATTGTGCCTGATCTATCTCAGCTCCATTTTCCTGCACTATCCTTATATCCATCAATAACTTTGGGGTGGCACTGTGGCACAGCAGACGGGTGGCTTCCTCACAAGAGACCCGGGTTCGATCCTGACTATGGATGCTGTCTGTATGGATTTTGTACATTCTCCTTGTAACCAAATGTGTTTTCTCCTGGGCCTCAGGTTTCCTCCCACACTCCAAAGACATGCAGTTTTATGGATTAATTGGCTTCGGTAAAATTGAAAACTGCCACTGGTGTGTAGGATAGTGATTAGTGTACTGCTCGGTGCGGACTTGGTGGGCCGAAGGGCCTGTTTCCGCGTTGTATCTAAAAAATCTAGAAAACACCGATCTGCGTTTTCAATAAGCTCCATGACTAAGCCTCCACAGCCCTCTGTGGTGGAGAATAACAAAGATTCATCACCCTCTGAGTGGAGAAACGCCACCTCATCACAGGACTAAATAGTCCACCCCTTATTCTATAATGCCTAGTATCAGACTCCCGAGCCAGGAAACCCAGCTTGCCTGGAGCCTCACTGTTGTAATTTGTGCGTTTCAGTGGTCTCTTCTTCTCGTAGCTGGAGAATATAGACCCATCTTCTTCATCTCTCCCCATACTGCAAACCATCCATCTGCGGAACTAGTCTCGTGAATCTTTGTTGGAGTTCCCGCAAGAAAAGTGCACCCGATCTTGCATCCGATCTACATAATACTCCAGCTGTGGTCTCACCAGGGCCCTGTGCAATTGTGGGAAACCTTCCCTGTCGGAAACCCTCATGTAGGAAGTGGATGGGAAAATGGGATAACATAGAACTAATGTGAACGGGGTGATTGAGGGCTTGCATGGACTCGGTGGGCCTCAGGGCCTGTCTCCTTACCTCAGAAAGCAGTGGAGGTCAATTCTCTGAATGCATTCAAGAGAGAGCTAGATAGAGCTCTTAAGGATAACGGAGTCAGGGGGTATGGGGAGAAGGCAGGAACGGGGTACTGATTGAGAATGATCAGCCATGATCACATTGAATGGCGGCGCTGGCTCGAAGGGCCGAATGGCCTCCTCCTGCACCTATTGTCTATTGTCTATTGCATTTTGAAACTAAACTTAAAGCCACACATGCCATTTGCCTTCCAAATCATGGGTTGCATTTTCATGTGGGTTTTTTATGACCTGTGTGACAGGAGGACAAATTCATTGAGTGGATAAGAGATGTTTTTGTGGATTAGTATATTGAACATTCTGCAAGGGAATGGTGTATGTTCAGTTCAGTTTAGTTTAGTTTATTGTCAGGTGTACCGAGGTACAGTAAAAAGCTTTTTGTTGCGTGCCAACCAGTCAGCAGAAATGCAATACATGATTACAATTGATCCATTGACAGTGTGCATGATACATGATAAGGGAATGACGTTTAGTGCAAGGCAAATCCAGCAAGTCCGATCAAGGATAATCCGAGGGCCATCAATGAGGTAGATAATAGCTCTGGTTGTGGCAGGATGATTCGGGTAGGATGATACAAGATCTAGAATGGGCGAGGAAGGGTTAAATGATAATATTTTTGTTCATTTCCTTTAGACACCAGTGATATTTAAGTGGAGCAATGCTTTGTGAAGTTTGAAAATGATTTAGTTTAATCTGAAACCTAAGTAAAGCTATCTAGGAGATACGAGTTGCCCTGGATTGAACTCAAAGCCATGTTAGTAAGTCAACAATGGTAACTCACTGAGAATTAATACAAAGCTTACGAAAAATATGCATAGGAAGGAACTGGTTTACACCGAAGATAGATACAAAATGCTGGAGTAACTCAGCGGGACAGGCAGCATCTCTGGAGAGAAGGAATGGGTGACGTTTCGGGTCGAGACCCTTCTTCAGACCTTTTAAAGCACACAAACACAACAGAAAAAGTGGTCCATCCGTGACACAGAGAGTTGAAGATAGTACTAAACGAAAGTAAAAAGGCCAAGCAAGGCCTTTAACCTAAGACTTTAGAAAGTTTCAGTAAATTCTGATCTAGAAATTGATAGGAAATAGGAAAGTAGAATTTGAGGGAAATCTGGTAATAGGTTTGGCCAATTGGCATGGATTTATGAAGGTGGCATCTCTGGAGAACATAGATGGGTAACGTTTGGGTCTTGATATATATTGATTACACGATTACAATCAAGTCATCCATAGTGCACAGATATATGATATATGATACATTTAACGAAAGATAAAGTCCAGTAAAGTCCAATTAAGAATAGTCCGAGGGTCTCCAGTGAAGTAGATGGTAGCTCAGGACTGCTCTCTAGTTGTTGATAGGATGATTCAGTTGCCTGATATCAGCTAGGAAAAAGACTGTCCCTGAATCTGGAGGTGTGTGTTTTTTTTCAGACTTCTGTATCTCTTACCTGATGGGAGAGGGGAGAAGAGGGGGTGAGACTCGTCCTTGATTATGCTGGGGGCCTTGCCGAGGCAGCATGAAGTGTAAATGGAGTCAATGGAGGAGAGGTCGGTTTGCGTGATGGTCCACAATTCTCGGCAATTTCTTGCGGCCTTGGATGGAGCTGTTCCAAAACTGTGCTTTGAAGCTGGTGGGTGTTGTTGGGGACATGCCCAACGTCCCAAACCGTCTAAGGATGTAGAGACATCTGTGTGCATTCCTGGCCATGGCGTCAACGTGGTCGGTCCAGGACGGACTGCTGATGATATTTACTCCTGGGAGCTCGAAGCTTTCAACCATCTCTCCTTCGACATCATCACTTCCTGAAGTTGATCACAATCTCCTTTGTCTTGCTGACATTGAGGGAGAGGTTGTAGTCCTGGCACCAGGTTGATAGGTTCTCAATCTCCTCCATTACTCTGTCTCATCATAATCTGATATTTGGCCCACGATGGTGGCATCATCAGCAAATGATTGGGTTGGGTTGGTATTTGGCCGTGCTCGAGTGTTCAAGGAGGACAGTAGGGGGCTGAGAACGCATCCCTGCGGGGGCACTGGTGTTGAGATTGATCAAAGACCATGATTAGTCATCACTGTCATCACAGTGACCCACCTTCACTGATTGTGGGCTGTTGGTCAGGAAGCCGAGGATCCAGTCGCAGAAGGGAATGCTGGCTCCAAGATCCGCGAGTTTGGAGATTAGCTTGGTCAGGATAATGGTGTTGAAAGCAGAGTGGTAGTCTATGAACAGGAATCTGACGTACAGTAGGTATCCTTCTCATCCAGGAGTTTCAGTGTTGAGTGTAGGGCCAGGGGAGATGGTATCAACCGTGGACCGGTTGTGGCAGTAGGTGAACTGCAGTGGGTCAAGGCTGCTTGGTAGGCTGATGTTAATGTGTTCCATAACCAGCCTTTTAAAGCATTTCATGATGGTGGATGTCAAGGCCACTGGACGGTAGTCGTTTAGGCATTAGATCTTGCTTTTCTTTGGCACCAGGTGGCCTTCTTGAAGCAGGTGGGTGCCAGAATGTTGGGAGAGGTTAAAGATGTCTGCGAATACTCCCACTGATTGGTCCACACTGTTGCTAAGGATGCAGCCAGGGACTCTTCCGTCTGGGCCAGTTGCTTTTCATGGGTTCACCCTCAGGAAGGCTGATCTTCCTTCATCTTACTTCACTCTGGGATCAGGCACACTCGAGTCTATCTCTCCAGCATTCTGTGTTCTGCACAGGATTGCAGCATCTGCAGTTCTGTGTGTCTCTGAGATAGTTAGAGACTTCAGGGGGAGCAAAGCCTGGTGAACTGGACACACACATATGGTAGATACAGGCTCATCTGCATCATGGTAGATGATATGGTAGATACAGGCTGATTCTTACAGGGCATTGGTGAGACCACACCTGGAGTATTGCGTACAGTTTTTGTCTCCTAATCTGAGGAAAGACATACTTGCCATAGAGGGAGTACAGAGAAAGTTCACCAGATTGATTCCTGGGATGGCAGGACTTTCATATGAAGAAAGACTGGATAGACTCGGCTTGTACTTGCTGGAATTTAGAAGATTGAGGGGGGATCTTATAGAAACTTACAAAATTCTTAAAGGGTTGGACAGGCTAGATGCAGGAAGATTGTTCCCAATGTTGGGGAAGTCCAGAACAAGGGGTCACAGTTTAAGGATAAGGGGGAAGTCTTTTAGGACCGAGATGAGAACGTTTTTTATCACACAGAGAGTGGTGAATCTGTGGAATTCTCTGCCACAGAAGGTAGTTGAGGCCAGTTCATTGGCTATATTTAAGAGTGAGTTTGATGTGGCCCTTGTGGCTAAAGGGATCAGGGGGTATGGAGAGAAGGCAGGTACGGGATACTGAGTTGGATGATCAGCCATGATCACATTGAATGGCGGTGCAGGCTCAAAGGGCCGAATGGCCTACTCCTGCACCTATTTTCTATGTTTCTATGTTTGATTAGTACGGGTGCCAGAGGTTATGGGGAGAAGGCAGGAGAATGGGGTTTGGAGGGAGAGAGAGAGATCAGCCATGATTGAATGGCAGAGCAGACGTGATGGGCCAAATGGTCTAGTTCTGATCACTTGTGATCTTATGACCTTATGATACACAGGAGCCCACACCAAAACAATGGATACGGTCGATGAGGTTGGAGGAGGTGCAAGTGAACCCAGCATGAGGAGGCATTGGTTGTACTTGAGGAGATTGCAACACCATGGTCACCTGGGCAATGGAAGAGTCCAGTTCTTCTAAAGGTCAATTGGTCCTCTCTTCATAGTATAAAAAACATGCAATTCGGGAATTTTAAAAGATAATCAACAGAGCATGAAAAGAGATTCTGGAACGATGTGCTCATGCACAAACTGTATATAAGACCCACACAGGAACCTGATACCATTGGCGATCTGGCCCTCCTCCACTGCCTTCTGTACTTTAATTTAAGCCTGTTCCCCTTTGTAACTTTTTCATTGCTTGCTGAAATTGGGAGTGGCTTAGCATCAAACAACTAATGGAAAATATCCTGAAGGAGTTGGTATGAACGTATTATATCTTCACCAGCTTAGAAAATGAATTTTAATAACGCATATGTGTTTTAAAAAAAATGATTGAGATCTGTTTTTGTGATTTGTACATGATGTTGTTTGTTCAACATTACTTTGAGAATGAGAATGAATTTGCAAGACCAGAAAAAAAAACAAAGGGATGAATCTATGCAGGAAGGGTCTGCAGAGGCTGGTTTATACCGAAGGTGGAAGCAAAATGCTGGAGTAACCCAACGGGTCAGGCGGCAGAGAAAAGGAATGGGTGATGTCTCGGCTGGGAAACCTTCCTCAGACTGAAAATAAGTCTGTAGCAGGGCTACGACCCGAAACGTCACCTATTCCTTTATCTCCAGAGATGCCGCCTGACCCGCTGGGTTGCTCCAGCGTTTTGTGTCTGTAAAGGGACAACTCTGCCAGGCTGTGCTGGGCGCGAGGACCCTCAAGGGGGCAGCGCCCACAGGGAGGGCTGGTTTACAAAGTGCCGGGGACATGGTCTCATGGGGTAAGCCCTTCGACAGAGTGGGTGCAATCTTTTAAACTCGGCGTGGTGTTCGACTTGCTTAGCAGAGTACAACAGTGCAGAAGTTCTGGTCTCCATTGGCAATGGGCACAGACTGTCAAACACTGTCAACCATTTACCCTCAGGGAGAGATCAGAACTGCATGAAGGCAGAACCCCAGCCAGGACACCTTGTACAGTGCTTAAAGGGAATTATAATTAACATCATTCCATTTTGCCAGGACCACATTTTTAATATGTTCCTTTAACGCAAGGGTTAATGCTAATTTTTTTCTGGGGGACAAAAATAGTATCATTCCAGCCTACAGTGCAAGGGAGCTGAACGTAAACGGCTGCTGAACGAGATATTTTTGTACACAGATAGAGATTGGAACAGAGAAGGTAACAATATGCAAACTCGGTTATAGTCCAATTTCCTTATTGCAAGCCCCTTTCTGACTTCCTTTTGATATTATATATATGTTTTTGCTGGTAGTCACGATGGGAGAGATCGTTGAGTCGGATAGATCTATATTGTTTAGTTTAGTTTAGAGATACAGCGCGGAAACAGGCCCTTCGGCCCACCGAGTCCGTACCGACCAGCGATCCCTGTACACCAGCACTATTCTACACACTGGGACAATTTTTACTGAAGCTGATTAACCTATAAACCTGTACGCCTTTGGTATGTGGGAAGAAACCGGAACACCCGGAGAAAACCCACGCGGTCATTGGGAGAACGTACAAACTCCGTACCGACGGCACCCCTAGTCAGGATTGAACCCGGGTCTCTGGCGCTGGAAGGCAGCAACTCTATCGCTGCACCACCGTGTTTCACCTTGCACTACTAGATTATAAGCAGGTCTAGTGTTGCTTCAGCATTGTGCTGGTAAAAATACTTTTGAACAACCCAACAAGTAATATCACGTAAAGGCAAAGCAGAGGTGGGAAGCAGGTGACTACTTTGCTAACAGTAGTCAATCTTGCAGGAGAAGGAGTTTTGCAGGAGTGCAGGCAGATTGTTTGGGTGGCACAGTGGTGCAGGTTCGATCCTGACCTCGGGTGCTGTCTGTGTGTGGGGTTTGAACGTTCTCCCTGTGACTGCGTGGGTTTCCTCCAGTTCTCCAGTGTCCCCCACCATGCCAAAGACGTGCGGGTTTGTAGCTTAATTGGCCTCTGTAAATTGCCCCGTGTGTGTTAGGGAGCAGATGGAAAAATGGGATAGCTTAGAGCCGGTGTGAATGAGTGAATAGTGGTCAGTGCGAACTCGCTGGGCCAAAGGGCCCGTTTCCAAGCTGTACCTTTCAATCAATCAATCAATTGTTTCATTATCGTCACAAAATGTTGGAAAAAACATTTCACTGAACAAGCAGACCACCAGAATCCCTGTTGCCAATTGAGAAACCTAGAGCTGGTAAAATGGAAAGGAAGGGAAGAATGAAGGGGGGACAATAAACAAGTGTAGAGTGAATGGAATGGAGAAGAAAACATAATGGTCAGAGCAGGGACGAGCGCAAAGAAGATGAAATGCCAGGAAGCAGATTGAAGAGAGGGGTGGTGAGGAGTGAGGAGGACAGACAGAAGCATGGACGGAGAGAATAGCAAGAAGCACACAGCAGGAATGCAAGAGAGAGAGCAGGGAGAGGAGAATACAATGAAGCAGAGAGCAAGACGGGGAGAGAAAAATAGCGCTTCGAATATTCAGAGGCGTTCACAGCAAAGAAGTTAGAGGGAAACAGAGCAGGGAGGAAATAGAGTGGAAAGAAATGCAGAGAAGGATTCAGTTGCTCACAGTATATCGGGACAGGGTGAAAGAGGAGATGGGAAAACAGGGGCAAGTGTGCTTATCTACGCAAAGGAGGATGAGATTTTTAAAGAGTTGGCTTTTGAAAGGAAAGAAATGAACCGAGTGAGCGAATAGAGAAAGGAAAGCTTAAGTCTAATTGTACAACTGGGGGATTACAGTTAATGAAGAGGAAAGTAAAGTATAATGAACAAAAACCGCTTGCTGGAGAAATGTAGATGGAGCGTATTATCCTGGTGGTGAGGGATCGCAAGGTCTCAGAAGCAGAGGGTTTGGGGTGGGCTGTGCCAGTGCAATGGGGTGTCCGAATGCATTGCGGTGCGTCAGTGCACGGGGTATCCTGGTGCATGTCTTTCCAAAGATACAGTAAGCAAATACAGCAGGGAAATAGGAAAGCTAACAGCATGTAATCTTTGGGGGGAAAAGGAACAGGTGACATTTCAGGTCGAGATCTTTTCTTGATTAGTACGGGTGTCAGAGGTTATGGGGAGAAGGCAGGAGAATGGGGTTAGGAGGGAGAGATAGATCAGCCATGATTGAATGGCGGAGTAGACTTGATGGGCCGAATGGCCTAATTCTACTCCTATTCCTTATGACCTTATGGCCTTCTTTCAAGAGATAGTTAGATAGAGCTCTTAATGACAGCGGAGTCAGGAGGTATGGGGAGAGGGCAGGAACGGGGTACTGATTGTGAATGATCAGCCATGATCACATTGAATGGCGGTGCTGGCTCGAAGGGCCGAATAGCCTAGTCCTGCACCTATTGTCTATTTTTCTTCAGGTCTGAGGAAGGGTCTCGAACTGAAACATCACCTATTCCTTCTCTCTCTTTCTCTCTTCTCTCCTCTTTCTCTCTTTCTCTCTCTTTCTCTCTCTCTCTCTCTCTCTCTCTCTCTCTCCTCTCTCTCTCTCTCTCTCTCTCTCTCTCCTCTCTCTCTCTCTCTCTCTCTCTCTCTCTCTCTCTCTCTCTCTCTCTCTCTCTCTCTCTCTCTCTCTCCGCCTGGCCCATTGTGTTACTCCAGCTTATTGTGTCTATATTCGGTGTAAACCGGCATCTGCAGTTCCTTCCGACACAGAATGTAATTGTTTACTGTGAGAGGAGCTAAATATCACAGTATGTTTTTGTTTTCTTCAGTTATATCGGCTACTGGTGAGAACATTTCTGCGTACAGTTCTGCGTATGGCATTGATCTCCTTACTTAAGGAATGATGTTTAGAGCAGGTTTACCAAACTAATACTGGGAATGTGCAGGAAGGAACTGCAGATGCTGGTTTATACCGAAGACAGACACAAAATGCTGGAGCAACTCAACGGGACAGCAGCATCTCTGGAGAAAAGGGTGTTTCGGATCGAGACCGTTCTTGAGTCTGAAGAAGGGTCTTGACCCGAAACATCACCTAATCCTTTTTTCCAGAGATGCTGCCTGACCCGCTGAGTTACCCCGGCTTTTTGTGCCTAACCTGGAATGTATAGGTGTCTAATGAGGAAAGTTTGGTCAGGCTGAGTTTTATTTCCACTGTTCAGAAGAATGAGAGGTGATTTGATTGAAACATATAAGATAGAGTGGGATTTTGACAGGGTGGGCATGGAAAGGATGTTTCCTTGTATGTGGGTCACTGTTTAAGAATAAGGGCTTGCCTATCTTAAACGGAGATCAGGTTAAATCGTGTTCTCTCAGAGGCTTGTGTGTGTGTGTGTGTGTGCTTGAAACTCTCTTCAAAGGCTGATGGAAGGAGAGTTTAGAATATTCAAAGGGTGCGGGGGGGTCAATAGATTCACGATAAGGGGGAGAGCTTTCAGTGGGTGGATGAGAAAGTGTAACAGGTTAAAATGCAAAGTCAGATGCAAAGTCATGAAACGATGGAGCAGGATGTTGGTATGAAAGTACAGTGACAGCTACGAACATTCAGTGAGGAGAAAAAAAAATAGAAATGGAGAATAGTGACACAATTCTACTTTTCAGGAAATTAAACAAAATAAAATTGGTATGCTAGTATGCGTAGGATAGAGTTAGCGTATGGGGAGCGCAGGTCGGTGCGGACTCGGTGGGCCGAAGGGCCTGTTTCCGCGCTATATCTCCAAACTAAACTAAACCAAGTGCCTGTTATCACCTTTTCATATCCCTAATTTCCCTCTCCCCGACTCTCAGTCTGAAGAAGGGTCTCGACCCCAAAGCGTCACCTATTCTTGATTTCCAGAGATGCTGCCCGTCCCGCTGAGTTACTCCAGCATTTTGTGACTGCTGTTAAATATTTTTGTATAAAATCAGAATGCAGCAGACATCAAGATTCGTAGCATTTGGGGCGGCACGGTGGCGCAGCGGTAGAGCTGATGCCTTGCAGCACCAGAGAACCAGGTTCTATCCTGACCACGGGCGCTGTTTGTACGGAGTTTGTACGTTTTCCCTGTGACCGCGTGGGTTTCCTCCGGGTGCTCTGGTTTCTTCCCACACTACAAAGACGTGCAGGCTTGTAGGTTAATTGGTTTCGGTAAAAATTGTAAATTGTCCCTAGTGTGTACAATAGTGCTAGTTTACAGGGATCGCCTATCGGTGCGGACTCGGTGGGCCCAAGGACTGTTTCCGCGCTGTATCTCTAAACTAAACTAGAACAATATAGATCTACTCTCCTCAATGGTCTCTCCCATCACGATTAACAGCAAAATATATATATATATATATAAAATCAAAAGAAAGTCAGAAAGGTGCTCGCAATCAGGAAATTGGACGATTACAGTGTTGGCATACTGTTACCTTTTCTGTTACAATCTCCATCTGTGTACCATAATATACTGTATTGTTCGGCAGCCATTTGCAGATTGCTGATTGCTGCTCAGCGCAAAGTCGAAGGGCCTGTTTCCACGCGGTATCTGTAAATACTAAAGTCTAAATACTCAGCCAGTCAGGGCAGCATCAACGGAGAAAGGAAGGGTTAATGTTACTTTCCAATGACCACTCATCAGCAATAGATACCGAGTAATTAGATCTATGTTAAGGCTGGAATAGAAAATGGTATCGTAACCGATATTCATTTCTACTGGAAAGTAATCCCACTGAAGTGGTGTTTTCATGTATACTCGGACATGGGCAGGTACCTTCGTATGGGTGGTTTCTGAGACATGTAAAGGAAAGGGTGTTGAGAAGAGTTATATTGGATGCTTGGGAAAACAATTAGATAACGCTCACTGTGAGGGAAGGAACTGCAGATGCTGGTTTACATCAAAGGTAGACACAAAGTGCTGGAGGAACTCAGCGGGACCAGGCAGCATTTCTGGAGAGAAGGAATGGGTGACATTTCGGATCGAGACCCTTCTTCAGACTGATGATAACGCTCACTAACTGACTGGGGATTATCTGCACGATTAACTCGTGCCCCATTGCTTCTGGTGCAGGAGAGATGCCAACTTTGTGCTGTCTACTTATTTGGGTTATTATCTCTGTTTGCGGCCTGTACAAGCCTGTGGCATCATTAGTCGCACGCTACTGCCTTGCAGTCAACATTAAAGTTGGTTATTGGATATCAGGGTTATTGCTCTCAGAATTGCAATTTGTGGATCGTTGGATTGAAAGGGTTCGTCGAGTTTGCCTCCTCCTCCTCCTCTTCCCCCCCCCTCTTCCTTCTGCTAATGCTTCCCCCTTCTCCAAATGCATGTCAGTTGCCATTCCCAAATCTGAGTTGAGTTCAGTTCAATTTAGTTTATCATCACGTGGTGCACTGAGGTACAGTGAAAAGCTTTTGCTGCGTGCTAACCAGACAATGGAAAGTCAGTCTGAGGAAGGGACTTGACCCGAAACGACACCCATTCCTTCTCTCCAGAGATGCTGCCTGTCCCGCTGAGTTACTCGAGCATTTTGTGTCTATCAGCGAAACGACTTTACAGGATTACAGTCGAGCCATCCACTGTGTATAGATATGTGATAAAGGGAAATAAGTGCAAGACTAAGCCCAGTAAAGTCTGATCAAAGATAGACCTGTTTTGCCCGCTCTCTGCCTTCCTGTTCACAGAGGGGAACGCCTTACTTTTACTTTACTTTACTTTAGAGAAACAGCGCGGAAACAGGCCCCTTCGGCCCACCGAGCCCGCTCCGCCCAGCGATCCCCGCACACTGACACTATCCGACACACACCAGGGACAATTTACAGTTTTACCTACCCAATTCACCTGCACACCTGCACGTCTTTGGAGTGTGGGAGGAAACCGAAGAGCTCGGAGAAAACCCACGAGGTCACAGGGAGAACGTACAAACACTGTACAGACAGCGCCCGTAGTCAGGATCGAACCCGGGTCTTTGGTGCTGTGAGGCAGCAACTCTACCGCTGCGCCACCGGGCCGCCCCTTGCTTTACTTATACTTTACTTTACTTTGGAGATACGGCGTGGAAACAGGCCCTTCGTCCCACCGAGTCCGTACCGACCAGCGATCACACCGTACAGTAGCACTGTTGTACACACAGGGGACTATTTACAATTTACAGAGGACAATACAAACTCCGTACAGACAGCAACCACAGTCAGGATCAAACCCGGGTCTTTGGTGCTGTAAGGCAGTTAAGCCACCGCTGCGCCACCGTGCCTGGCAACGCACTCATTTCTGGTGGCAATTTGTTTGTTCCGAGACTTTGACTGAGGCCAAAGTCTTTAGCATCTGGCACTCTCCCTGCAGACTGTAGCAACGTTCAATATAGTAGAAAGCATCAGACACTTCCAATTACATTAACAGCCGGTGGAAATCAATCAGCCACTAACCTGAAAATGATTGATGATCCAATAGACAATAGACAATAGGTGCAGGAGGAGGCCATTCGGCCCTTCGAGCCAGCACCACCATTCAATGTGATCATGGCTGATCATTCTCAATCAATACCCCCGTTCCTGCCTTCTCCCCATACCCCCTGACTCCGCTATCCTTAAGAGCTCTATCTAGCTCTCTCTTGAATACATTCAGAGAATTGACCTCCACTGCCTTCTGAGGCAGAGAATTCCACAGATTCACAACTCTCTGACTGAAAAAGTTTTTCTTCATCTCCATTCTAAATGGCCTACCCTTTATTCTTAAACTGTGGCCCCTTGTTCTGGACTCCCCCAACATTGGGAACATGTTTCCTGCCTCTAACGTGTCCAACCCCTTAATAATCTTATACGTTTCGATAAGATTCCCCTCTCATCCTTCTAAATTCCAGTGTATACAAGCCTAGTCGCCCCAGTCTTTCAACATACGACAGTCCCGCCATTCCGGGAATTAACCTAGTGAACCTACGCTGTACGCCCTCAATAGCAAGAATCCCTTTAAGTTGTGCTACTCGAGGCAGTGGGCAGTGTATTGTTCCTCCTGGTGCTGAATTTATCTTTGACTGAGTGAAGTTCTACGAGGTGCTTGTTCAAGAGTCGAGAGTCATGTGTCCCAGATAGAACAGTGAAATTCATACTTGCAGCAGCACAACAGAATATACCACCACACAAAACATTTCTTCACACAGAGAGTGGTGAGTCTGTGGAATTCTCTGCCACAGAAGGTAGTTGAGGCCAGTTCATTGGTTATATTTAAGAGGGAGTTAGATGTGGCCCTTTTTGCTAAAGGGATCAGGGGGTATGGAGATAAGGCAGGCACAGGATACTGAGCTGGATGATCAGCCATGATCATATTGAATGGCGGTGCAGGCTCTGAAGGGCCGAATGGCCTACTCCTGCACCTATTTTCTATGTTTCTATGTTTCTACAACAGAACATGTGAAATGGAATGTGGGCACAAAATGCTGGAGTAGCCCAGCGGGACAGGCAGCATCTCTGGAGAGAAGGAATGGGTGACATTTCGGGTCGAGACCCTTCTTCGGTAATATGGAGTATCAGCTGCAACCCTGATGATGGATGCCACATCCTCTTACGGTTTTGTTGTCTTTATCTGAAGATGCTGATCTTTCTCATGTTCATGCTATCCTACAAAGAATTACCCATCACCAATTTCCATACATCTAGACTCTTGACTTCACAGTCAATCCTGATTTTTTAAAAAATGTTTAGGAAGGAACTGCAGATTACACTAAATGCCGGAGTAACTCAGCGGGTCTGGCGGCATCTCTGGAGAAAAGGAATAGGTGACATTTTGGGTCGAGACCCTTCTTCCGGCTCAAGTCCGAAGAAGGGTCTCACTGCAAAACATCACCTATTTCTGGTCTCCAGAGATTCTGCCTGACCTGCTGAGTTACTCTGGCTTTTTGTGGCCAAAATGCTTTTTGTTTAGTTTAGTTTGATGTCATGTGTACCGAGGTACAGTGAAAAGCGTATTGTTGCGCGCTAGCCAGTCATGATTACGGGGACCCGCTGTAGGGTGGCCACCGAGAGCAAAGGGGGGCCATTGGGGACTAAATGGAATACTTTGTACCTTTGTCGGCGTGCTATCTGTGGCGACTCTTTGCATACCCTGCTTATGCAAAACGAAGACTCTCACTGTGACCTATCACATGTGATAATAAAGTATAATTTATTCATTCATTCATTCATTCATTCAAAGTCCAGTAAAGTCCGATTAAAGATAGTCCAAGGGTCTTCAATGAGGTAGATGGTAGCTCAGGACCGCTCGCTAGATGGTGATAGGATGGTTCAGTTGCTGGGAAGAAACTGTCACTGAATCTGGAGGTATGCACTTTCATTCTTCTGTACCTTTAGTTTAGTTTTTAATTTTGTTTAGAGATACAGCGCGGAAACAGTCCCTTCGGCCCACCGAGTCTGTGCTGACCAGCGATCCCCGCACACTAACATTATCCAACACACACGAGGGACCATGTACAACTTTACCAAGCCAATTAGCCTACAAACGTGTACGTCTTTGGAATGTGGGAGGAAACCGGAGCACCCGGGGAAAACCCACGCAAGTCACGGGGAGAACGTACAAACTCCGTACAGACAGCACCCGTAGTCAGGATCGAACCCGGGTCCCTGGCGCTGTGAGGCAGCAGCTGTGCCACCGTGCCACCTGTAGATCGGTGCAGACCACGACTAAAATTGGCAAGATATGTTTAAATCATCGACAGTCCACCGTAGATGATTTAACCATATTTAACCGACACCCTTGGTTCAGAGCCTTTTTTGGATTGACTGTTTGGCCGGACAAACAGAGGTCACGGCCTTGGGCGAGGGGGGGAGGGGGGTCGAGATACCGGCCTGCGAAGTCAACCGTGGAAGTCGACTATGGGAACGGATCTGCCGATTCTGGCTGGGCCAGAGTTCCAGAGCCCTGGGCACAGGGGGCAAATTCAACCCGCTGATCGGCGTAGAAGTCCCGACGAGGGTGGGGGGGGAATGGAATTTTGTCTGGATTAAAAGGGGGGGGGGGGGGGGGGGGAGGGAGGAGTGGGTTGGATCACCAGCTGCTGGAAAATCGGTGGTGGACATGGATGATTTGATCATATCTTGCCAATTGATATGTATTTTGTTGCAGGAGTTATTGATAAATTGCTTGCTTGTCTCGTGTTACAGTGGGGACAACACTTTGGATTTCTTTGGGGTGGAAAAGTACCATATAAATACAAATGATTTTTTAACAAATATTTTGAATCTTCTATTGCACGCTCATAAAGATATCTCAGACTTGCCCCTGAAATAAATAAGCTCAAATTGCTGATTCGATGTAACTAAGAGCTTTATCGCAGGATAGGAATGTCCATCACTAGAGTGCATAGCAGCAAAGTGAAAGGGGGCAGTTTAATGGAGACAGGTATTTTACACAGAGAATCGCTGGAACACATTGCCAGGGGAGGTGGTGGAGGCAGATACAATAGTGGCGTTTAAGAGGCTTTTGGATCGGCACAGGAGTAGAGCAAGGAATAAACGGATATGGATGATGTGCAGGCAGATAGGATCAGTATAACTTGGCATCATGTTCGGCACAAACATTGTGGGCAGAAGGGCCCGTTCCTGTGTTTTTTATTTCGTTTTAGAAACACAGGGCAGATGCAGGCCCTTCGGCCCATCGGGTCCGCACTGACCAGCGACCCCCGCACATTAACACCATCCGCCACACACACACACACACACTAGGAACAATTTACATTTATACCAAGCCAATTAACCTACAAACCTGTACGTCTTTGGAGTGTGGGACGAAACCGAAGATCTCGGGGTAAACCCACGCAGGTCACGGGGAGAACGTACAAAACAGACAGTCAGGATGGAACCCGGGTCTCTGGCGCTGTAAGGCAGCAACTCTACCGCTGCGCCACCGTGCCGCCCCGCGCCAAGTTACTCCAGCATTTTGTGTCTTTCCTATGTTATGCAGGATGTTCTAATAGAAATGTGGTCGATAATGTAGAAATTTGAGATCATATTAACTCATTATCTTTCAGCGACCAAATCTGTCTTAACAAATGTCAACTCTAATTCCAGTATTGGCTGTGTTTATGAATGATAATGCTTTCTCCACTTATAGTTCCATCTGAAGGTTCTTCTGCTGCTGATTGTCGTCACGGGAATGGGAGGAACGTTTCAGCATGGACTCAATATGTCTCTGATTAACGCACCATCTATTGTGAGTAACCCATGCTTTTATATGAGTGGGAGCAAGAAAATAACATTAATGGCATTGGCATTAACTTGTTGGTGAAGAGTCTTAGATGCAGGCCTAATACTCCCTTCATTTGCCAACCCCTCAGATTCGAGGATGACTTGCTTGTTCGCAGTGGAAAGATGAGAAGAATAGACCAGGTAGACGCACAGAGTCTCTTGCCCAGAGTAGGGGAATCATGAACCAGTGGACATAGATTTAAGGTATTCTCTGCCACAGAAGGTAGTTGAGGCCAGTTCATTGGCTATATTTAAGAGGGAGTTAGATGTGGCCCTTGTGGCTAAAGGGATCAGGGGGTATGGAGAGAAGGCAGGTACGGGATACTGAGTTGGATGATCAGCCATGATCATATTGAATGGCGGTGCAGGCTCGAAGGGCCGAATGGCCTACTCCTGCACCTATTTTCTATGTTTCTAAGGTGAGGGGGGTGGGAGAAAGATTTCACCAGTGGGAGAGTCTAGGACCAGAGGGCACAGCCTCAGAATAGAAGGACGTGCATTTAGAAAGGAGATGAGGAGGAATTATTTTAGTCAGAGGATGGTGAATCAGTGGAATTCATTGCCAATTTACAATCTTCTCTCACTGCCAGCCAAGCCAGGCCGGTGCTTGTTGGTTAGTTCTGGCGATGAAGCACTTCACCAAACAAAATCGGTATACTACCAGTGCACGCTGCCCTCGGGACGGCTGCTACGGAGAGGAGACGGCTGCCCACCACTGAAGCTCGGTGCAGCCAACGCCAAGGCTCTGCGGGGGAGCTGCTGGACATTGGGGGGGGGGCAGGGTGTGGTGGAGACGCTCCCTCAACCAAGGGAAGGGATATCACCCCAGGTGGCCACACGAGTGGTAAAGGGTGCCAGGTATAATGGTATTTCTGTGGAAAAATACTAGATACAACACTAATGAACCTCTGAAAACTTGTTTTGTATATTTTTCACACAAAGGGTGGTGGGTGTATGGAACAAGCTGCCAGAGGAGGTAGTTGAGGCTGGGACTATCCCAAGATTTAAGGAACAGTCAGACAGGTACAAGGATAGGACAAGTTTGGAGGGATATGGGCCAAGCTCAGGCATGTTGGCCGGTGTGGGCAAGTTGGGCCGAAGGGCCTGTGTGCACACTGTATCTATCACTCTCTGACTCCATGACTATATATTTTTTTTCATTCCAAATAAAGTTTATTTTGATTTAACCTGTTCAGTGCCACCCCTGAGTATACTCGATTTGGCTTATTTTTGGCTTCGTCAAGTCGAACTTGACCAACAGAAAACTCTGCACGGGGTGACCAACAGTGAAAAAAAATCTTGGCAGTGAACGGGTAAAAAAAAAAAAAACCCAGACATTGATCTCATAATCAATACTTTCCAATTGCAGTACATTAAGTATTTCATCAACCAGACTTGGCTGGAGCGTCATGGCACCGCGATGGAAGGGCAGGCAATAAAGGTGCTCTGGACGGTCATCGTGTCCGTCTACCCAGTCGGAGCTGTGTTTGGAGCTTTGATCGCTGGGCACCTGGCTGTTAGATACGGAAGGTAAGATCAGAGGCTGTCAGGCATTGCAACCCTACCTTGCTTTTACCTAATTTGGCGCAGCGGTCGAGCTGCTGCCTTAATAGACAATAGACAATAGGTGCAGGAGGAGGCCATTCGGCCCTTCGAGCCAGCACCGCCATTCAATGTGATCATGGCTGATCATTCTCAATCAGTACCCCGTTCCTGCCTTCTTCCCCATACGCCCTGACTCCGCTATCCTTAAGAGCTCTATCCAGCTCTCTCTTGAATGCATTCTGAGAATTGGCCTCCACTGCCCTTTGAGGCAGAGAATTCCACAGATTCACAACTCTCTGACTGAAAACGTTTTTCCTCATCTCAGTTCTAAATGGCCTACCCCTTATTCTTAAACTGTGGCCCCTGGTTCTGGACTCCCCCAACCTTGGGAACATGTTTCCTGCCTCTAACGTGTCCAACCCCTTAATAATCTTATACGTTTCGATAAGATCTCCTCGCATCCTTCTAAATTCCAGTGTATACAAGCCTTACAGCGCCAGGGACCCGGGTTCGATCCCGGTTACAGGTGCTGTCGGTACAGAGTCAGTACGTTCTTCCCGTGACCTGCGTGGGTTTTCACCGAGATCTTTGGTTTCCTCCCGCACTCCGTAGACGTACAGGTTTGCAGGTTAATAGGCCTGGTGTAAATGTAAATTGCCCCTAGTGTGTGTTGGATAGTGTTAATGTGTGGGGACCACTGGTTGGCACGGACTTGGTGGGTTGAAGAGCCTGTTTCCCCACTGTATCACTAAACTAAACTAAACATTGTGCGAGAACTACCAATTACCCATTCTTGCAGTGAGCTGCAAATGTTCTGTTTAATCTTTTTTAGTTTAGAGACACAGCAGGCAAAGAGGCCCTTCAACCCACTGAGTCCATGCCGACCATTGATCACCTGACCACACAAGTTCTCTATTATCCCCCTGACCATCGACCATCAAGGCGGCGCAGCGGTAGAGTTGCTACCTCACAGCGCCAGAGACCCGGGTTCGATCCTGACTACGGGTGCTGCCTGTACGGAGTTTGTACGTTCTCCCCGTGACCGCGTGGGTTTTTTCCTAATGCTCCAGTTGCCTCCCACACTCCAATTAATTGTTTTGGTAAAAATAGTCAATTGTCCCCAGTGTTGTGGGGGATCGCTGGTCGGCACTGACTCGGGTGGGCCGAAGGGCCTGTTTCCGCGCTGTATCTCAAAGCATCCAATTATAACACGATGGACTGGGATGGCATGGAACCCGTTCCCACTAGTTCCATGTTATCCTAGTTCTGCATCCACTCCCAACACAGTGGGGGGGGGGGGGCAATTGATCTATAAACCTCCACGTCTTTCACCTCTTGGGAAGTGGGAGGAAACCAGAGCACCTGGAGGAAACCCACGCAGTCACTGGGAGAACATGCACACAGACAGCCACCGAGGACTGAACCCAGGACCCTGGCATCGTGAGGCAGCAGCTCTACCAGTTGTGCCACTCTGCAGCCTCTGGCTAGTTATAATCATCCAGCTTATCATTATGGCCCTTCCGCTCAGTAGTGGAGCTTATGTTCCAACAGTACAGTACTGGACTGCCATTTTCTCTTCTGCGGTTATATCTCTTTTCTGCTGCTTGTTCAAAGCAGATGTGACCAGCGGCAGTTCCACTCGTTTCTATTAACGTCTGCCGAGGTGGTACTAGAGTCATAGAGTGATACAGTGTGGAAACAGGCCCTTCGGCCCATCCTGCCCACACCTGCCAACATGTCCCAGCGAGGCTAGTCCCCACCTGCCCGCGTTTGGTCCATATCCCTCCAAGCCTGTCCTATCCATAACGATATTATGGTACTTTGCAGGTATCACAAAATGCTGGAGTAACTCAGCGGGTCAGGCAGCATCTCAGGAGAGAAGGAATGGGTGACGTTTCGGGTTGATTCTCTCCTGAGATGCTGCCTGACCCGCTGAGTTACTCCAGCATTTTGTGATACCTTCGATTTGTACCAGCATCTGCAGTTATTATGGTACTTTGTGATCGGTGGTGACACTGTGGTCAATGTGAGGCGGGGGGGGTCTGTGATGTATTCAGTCTGCTGAATGTGGACCCTTTCAAAACCCAATGCATTGCCTTTGCAGGAAGAACTGTCTGGTATTCAACAATCTTGTGGCAATAGTGGCAGCTTTAATCGTGGCTTTCAGCAGGATGGCCAGGTCTTTTGAGATGATCCTACTGGCAAGGTTCCTGTACGGAGTAAATGCAGGTACTGGAGACATTACATTCACTTTGCAAGACTCCTGGCAAGACTTTGAATCATGCTATTTCTAATGCAAATGTATATGTGTGTATATGTACAGAGTCATGGATACAGAGTGGAAACAAGGCCCTTCGGCCCAACTTGCCCACGCCGGCCAACATGTCCCAGCTACACTTGTCCTACCCGCCTGCGCTTGGCCCATATCTCTCCAAACCTGTCCTATCCATGTACCTGTCTAACTGTTTCTTAAATGTTGGGATAGTCCCAGCCTCAACTACCTCCTCTGGCAGCTTGTTCCATACACCCACCACCCTTTGTGTGAAAAGATTACCCCTCAGATTCCTGTTCAATCTTTTCCCCTTCACCTTAAACCTATGTCCTCTGGTCCTCAATTCACCCACTCTGGGCAAGAGACTCTGTGCATCTACCCAATCTATTCTTCTCATGATTTTATACACCTCAATAAGATCGCCCCTCATCCTCCTGCGCTCCAAGGAATAGAGTCCCAGCCTACTCAACCTCTCCCTATAGCTCACACCCTCTAGTCCTGGCAACATCCTTGTAAGTCTTCTCTGTACCCTTACAGCTTGACAACATCTTTCCTACAACATGGTGCCCAGAACTGAACATAACGCCCAGAAAACAGAACACATATATATAGACACACTGATTTTTTTTTCTCGTTTGTTCTATTGTTCACCGTGATCTATGTTTAAATATTCTGTTGTGCTGCTGCAAGTAAGAATGTCATTGTCTACCTGGGACACATGAAAATAACACACTCCACGCTTTAATTGCATATGTTTCAGATTTAAACTCTTTTACAACTCAGGACCCAATTTTCTATTATCAGACTTTTATCTCAGTGCTTTGCATTGTTTAAGGTTTGACAATAGACTGAGTTACCAAAGCAAAGATGGCCCGATAGTTTTCAAAGTGAGAAACAAAAATTATTGAGAGGCAGGAGAGGGTTTAATATCATGTTTAATTTAATTTAGTTTAGTTTAGAGAAACAGCGCGGAAACAGGCCCTTAATAATGTTGATGAATTCTCACCTAGAAATCTGTAAAGTTATGCGGCTGCTTATTTATTCTTAATACTGAAAGCTCAGTTTAAAAAGTGCTGTTTCAAGGTGAGAGATGATTGTCTAAAAATCTTCATTCTGAAGAAAACATTACGCCACTCCTCGCATGATATCAAACCTCCCAACCTCTCCCGTCTCATTAACCCCCCTCCCATGCCTGTGGCATTAACCCTCTACCCCTCCCATGCCAACAAGCCCTCTCGTGACATTAAACTCCTGGGACATGTTGGCTGGCGTGGGCAAGTTGGGCCGAAGGGCCTTGTTTCCACTCTGTATCTATGACTCTGCCCACACCTGCCAACATGTCCCAGCGAGGCTAGTCCCCACCTGCTCGCGTTTGGTCCATATCCCTCCAAACCTGTCCTATCCATAATGATATACGTTTGTACGTTCTCCCCGTGACCTGCGTGGGCTTTCTCCGAGATCTTCGGTTTCCTCCCACGCTCCACAGACGTACAGGTTTGCAGGTTAATTAGTGTGGTGTAAATGTATACATGTAAAATTGTCCCTAGAGTTTGTAGGATAGTGTTAGTGTGCGGGGATCGGCGGTTGGTGCGGACTCGGTGGGCCGAAGGGCCTGCTTCTGCGCTGTATCTCTAAACTAAACTAAACATGATATTAAACCCTCTCCTTCCATGTCATTAATCTCTCCTAATCTAACGGGGAGAAGGCAGGAGAATAGGGTTAGGAGCCTGCACTGGGAGAGATAGATCAGCCGTGATTGGATGGCGGAGTAGACTTGATGGGCCGAATGGCCTAATTCTACTTCTATCATTTATGATCTTATGATCTTATGACTTCAGGGCCACTTTCTTTCCAGCGCCACTTTGTTCCTGTGTTAAGGTCCTTCCACCTCCCTGACCATCGCAACACTCTCCATTCACGTTAGGCCTCTGCTTCAGGCAGTCAAAACTCCAACACCGCTGCAACTGGCCGGTAGTGCTGATGGAGGCTTACATCCCAGGTTCAACTCAACAAGCCGACAAGACAACGAGTGTTTTATTTCCAAAGATAGACACAAAATGCTGGAGTAACTCAACGGGTCGGTCAGCATCCCTGGAGAAAATGGACAGGTGACGTTTCGGGCCGAGACCCTACTTCAGACTGAAGAAGGGTCCCGACCCTAAACACCGTCTATCCATTTTCTCCAGAGATGCTGCCGGACCCGCTGAGTTACTCCAGCATTCTGCGTCTATTTGTGGTACAAACCACTCATTTTTATTGCGTGTTTTATTTCTTTTCCACCCGAAGGAAATGGCATGAATATTCATTGCATGTACCTCATGGAATGCTCTCCGAAGAAGTTGAGAGGCCTTGTGACCATCACCACGGCGATATTCATTTCCCTGGGTAAATGCTTGGGGCAGATCATTGGACTCAGGTCAGTCTCTTTGCGTTGCTCCAGTACGTTCGGCTGCGTAGGGTTACATTGCCATCCACAGTGTGGGAGCAAAGTTCATTCAGAAACTAAGGGGCTTGTGGAAGTGTGGCACGGTAGAGTTTCTGCCTCACAGCGCCGGTGACCTGGGTTCCATCCTGACCTTGGGTGCTGGCTGCCTGGAGCGTGCACGTTTTCTCTGTGACCGCGTGGGTTCCTCCTGGTGCTCCAGGTTTCCGCCCACATTACAAAGACGTGCGGGTTTGTAGATTACATGGGCGCTGCACTTTGCCCCTGATCTGCAGGGAGTGGATGAGAAAGTGGGATAGCATAGAACCACTGTGAACAGATGGCCGGCATGGACCCGGTGGGCCGGAAGGTCTGTTTCCACGCTGTATCATCTCTAAACTAAATTAAATAGTGGGCGATGTTCCACAGTAACGCATCAAAGTGGTAGTTCGGGGCATTGCGTGAATTCCTGGGCATTTAACACTGGTTACTCCAGCACTTTGTGTCCAGCTTTGTAAACCAGCACCTGCAGTTCCTTGTCATCTCCAGGCACTGATGTGTTTTTTTTTGTCAGAACACTTTCCCAATTTGTCTATTTTCCCCAGCTCTCTACTCCCCGGGGGATGGTGGCTCCTTTGCCCTCAGGAGAAGGTCACGAATGGTGACGTTACTTGTGCAATGGGTCATGGTGGCCTAACCTGGCCAGGTCCATACCCAGTAACAAGGCATTCAACAGTTCAACAACAGTTCAACAGTTCAACAGTTCAACAGTTCAACAACAGTTCAACAGAGCTTTATTTGTCATTCGGTACCAAGGTACCGAACGAAATTACATAGCAGTCATACACAAAAAAGAACACAAGACACATGACCCCAACACAAACGTCCATCACAGTGACTCCAAACATCCCCTCACTGTGATGGAGGCAACAAAACTTCCACTCTCTTCCCCACGCCCACGGACAGACAGCTCGTCCCCGACCGACCCGCACAGTCCCCGCAAGGGGATGGAAGTCCCCGCGACCGAGCCGCACCGGGCACTGAGACGTCTCGCGGCCGAACCGGGCGATGGAAGGCCCCGCGACCGAGCCGTGCGCAGCTAAGTCCCGCGGCCAAGCCGCACCGGGCGATGTTAGGCCCTGCGGCCGAGCCGCACCGGGCGATGTTAAGTCCAGCGGCCGAGCCGCACCAGCGATGAAAAGTCCCGCGGCCGAGCCGCGCCGGGCGATGTTAGGCCCCGCGGCCCGGGCACTGTTAAGTCCAGCGGCCGAGCCGCACCAGCGATGTTAGGCCCCACGGCCGAGCCGCACCGGGCACTGTTAAGTCCAGCGGCCGAGCCGCACCAGCGATGTTAGGCCCCGCGGCCGAGCCGCACCAGGCGATGGAAGGCCCCGCGGCCAAGCCGCACCGGGCACTGTTAAGTCCAGCGGCCAAGCCGCGCCGGGCGATGTTAAGTCCAGCGGCCGAGCCGCACCGGGCGATGGAAGGCCCTGCGGCCGAGCCGCACCCCGCGCCGTGAGGAAGAGACCTAAAAGAGAAAGGTTTCCCCCACCCCCCCCACCCACACCACCACCCCCCCCCACCCACACCACCACCCCCCACACATACACAACCAAAACAAAAAAAACCCCATCCCAACACCGATACACAACAAAAAAAAAGGAAAAAGACGAACAGACTGCTAGCGAGCCGCAGCCGTTAGGCGCCGCCACTTCCACCAAAATTCAGTGCAAGGTTCATGGGGTCCAGTGAAAGGCACCGTCTTCCCAGTCAGTGGCATCATCTCCAGACATCTCCCTCAATGACCAGACTCTACCCTGCCTGGCATGGTTGTTTGGTTCCGTTCAGTTTAGCTTATTGTCACGTGTACCGAGGTACAGTGAAAAGCCTTTTGTTGTGTGCTAACCCATCAGCGGAGAGACAATGCATGATTGCAATCGAGCAACCCACAGGGTACAGATACACAATAAAGGGAATAACGTGAATGACATCTAGTGCAAGAGAAAGCCAGTAAAGTCGGTCAAAGGCAGTCAGAGGGTCTCCAGTGAGGTAGGTGCCAGCTCAGGACAGCTCTCAGGGTATGGCTGTTGTCTCCATTGTAACACTTGATCCAGCAGACACACAGCATCTGAAGAATTTAGTCTCAGCTTCAAAATGCAGCACAGGTTTGAAGCCACTCTGCAATATTCCGGAAGTGACGTGAGAGGACGCTGGCGTTGTTTGTTCGCTGCTTCTCACCACTTCTCTGTTTGTATTAATTTTGCTATTTTTGGAAAGATTTTCTCTGTTTGCATAAATCCTTCTCAGTACTGCCTTCAACCACTGAAGGTCACCTCACCTTCTGTCTCCTTTCTCTGTTCGTTTACTTATTTATCTATTTATTCACTTCCCTATGTTCTCTAAATCCCTGTAAAGCGCCTTTGAGTATATGAAAAGCGCTATATAAATGTAATGCATTATTATTATTATTATTAAGTGAATGTTGTGACAGAGTTCAGAGCTCACAATCTCACCCCAGTAAGCGGGCACCACCCCAGTAAGCGGGCACCACCCCAGTAAGCGGGCACCACCCCAGTAAGTGGACCCCACCCCAGTAAGTGGACCCCACCCCAGTAAGTGGACCCCACCCCAGTAAGCAGACCCCACCCCAGTAAGCGGACTCCACCCCAGTAAGTGGACCTTCCCCAGTAAGCAGACCCCACCCCAGTAAGTGGACCGTACCCCAGTAAGTGGACCGCACCCCAGTAAGTGGACCCCACCCCAGTAAGTGGACCCCACCCCAGTAAGTGGACCCCACCCCAGTAAGTGGACCCCACCCCAGTAAGCGGACCCCACCCCAGTAAGTGGACCCCACCCCAGTAAGCGGACCCCACCCCAGTAAGTGGACCCCACCCCAGTAAGCGGACCCCATCCCAGTAAGTGGACCCCACCCCAGTAAGTGGACCCCACCCCAGTAAGTGGAATCCAACCCCAGTAAGCGAACTCCACCCCAGTAAGTGGACCCCATCCCAGTAAGTGGACCCCATCCCAGTAAGTGGACCCCACCCCAGTAAGTGGACCCCACCCCACCCCAGTAAGTGGACCCCACCCCAGTAAGTGGAATCCAACCCCAGTAAGCGAACTCCACCCCAGTAAGTGGACCCCACCCCAGTAAGTGGAATCCAACCCCAGTAAGCGAACTCCACCCCAGTAAGTGGACCCCACCCCAGTAAGTGGACCCCACCCCACCCCAGTAAGTGGACCCCACCCCAGTAAGTGGACCGCACCCCAGTAAGTGGACCCCACCCCAGTAAGCGAACTCCACCCCAGTAAGTGGACCCCACCCCAGTAAGTGGACCCCACCCCAGTAAGTGGACTACACCCCAGTAACGGGACCCCACCCCAGTAAGCGGACCCAGTGGACGGCACGGACTAGGTGGGCCAAAGGGCCTTTTTCCATGCTGCAACTCTGAACTCTAAACTCCACAAAGTCTAAAGAAATCGGTGCCTGGGGCACCACTCAGTAAGTACTGCGCAGAGCGGTTTCACAGCTTAATGTTTCATGCCTTGCTTTGCCAATGTTGGTTTCCCTTGAACAAGAAAATCTCCTGTAGATAGAAATGTCTGCAAAAAAAACCCTATTAGAGTGGTTAAATATATCTCAACCTTATGTTCTGTGCTCTTGTTGTTTCTCCAGAGAGATTTTGGGCAGTGAAAGTGTATGGCCTTTCCTGATGGCCTTCAATGCCATACCTGCCTTCATACAGCTTGTCATCCTACCCTGGTTTCCAGAAAGCCCCAGGTACCTCCTGATTGACAAAGGAAACCGGGCTCTGTGCACAAATGGCAAGTGACGACAATTTTGTCTCCTGAATCATACTTGTAAAGTCCATTAATTACTATGCCTATCAACGGGCCAGATATTTGTGACACTCAGCATTACAGTTGGATTCGTGGTAGTAGGTGCCAAGCAGGGTGGAGCAACATTTCATCGATGGAGATTCAGTGTTTCAGGCTGCTGTGAGATTCTCGCGGCACGGTGGCGCAGAGGCAGAGTTGCCGCCTCAGAGCGCCAGAGACCCAGGTTCGATCCTGACCACGGGTGCTGTCTGTACAGAGCTTGTACGTCCTCCCCGTGACTTGCATGGGTTTTTCTCCAGCTTTTCGTGTCTATCTTCGACACTGACGACGGGCTTGGCGTCTGATACCCAAGTCTTCCTGGAAACCCCATCGGATGCTAACAGTTAATGTTTTCAAGAGAGAGTTAGATTTAACTCTTGGGCTAATGGAATCAAGGGATATGGGGGAAAAAGCAGGAACGGGGTACTGATTTTGGGTGATCAGCCATGATCATATTGAACATGCGGTGCTGGCTCGAAGGGCCGAATGGCCTACTCCTGCACCTATTTTCTATGTTTCTATGTTTCTAATACCATTAAGCAAACTTGAAACCAACAGATTGTGAGATTTGGCAGAGCATTTAATTTTAAAATCACACATATGTATATATATATATGTGTAAGATTCAATTACAAATATTCCGGGCAGCACTTTGTAACTTCAACTTTGCTCTGTCTATTGTGTTTGAGTTTGACACTGTACCTCACTACACGTGACAATGGTAAACCTAAACCCAAGGCATGGTGAGAAATTCACACTAGAGAGACATATTTTTGTAAAACAGAGGCTCCAGTCATTTTGAATGAAAAGAAACCAGACCTGACAGCTATTCCTCAGCACCTCTAGTTAAACAATCACTTAAAGTTTGACTTAGAAGTGAGTTTTATAACAAACATTGTGAGTCATTCAATCCACCAACAGTTCCCCATATAGTTCAAGTGTTCCATGGGCCAATACAATAGATCACAAGGTGAAAAAAGACTAATGAATAACTTCCCACATAACATGTTCTTTACCTTTGGCCACTGTGGTTGACTCACCCAATCCATGCAAAGGCCCACATGCCACTCCCTCTTCTCCCCTCTCCCATCAGGCAAGAGGTACAGAAGTGTGAAAATGCACATCTCCAGATTTAGGGACAGTTTCTTCTCAGCTGTTATCAGGCAACTGAACCATCCTACCACCAACTAGAGAGGTAAAGAACATGTAATGTGACCAGTTATTAAATCGCCTTTCACCATTCTCCATGAGAAAAAGTTTCTATGCAAGAATATCCCTGTCTCCCTTCACACAAACCTGACACTGCAGCAGTAGATGCCATCAGGTCATAAGGAATAGGAGTAGAATTAGACCATTCGGCCCATCAAGTCTACTCCGCCATTCAATCATGGCTGATCTATCTCTCCCTCCCAACCCTATTCTCCTGCCTTCTCCCCATAACCTCTGACACCCGCACTAATCAAGAACCTCCCCACTGACTTGGCCTCCGCAGCCTTCAGTGGCAATGCATTCCACAGATTCACCTGCCTCTGACTAAAGAAAATTCCTGTGTACCACAACGCCAGACTTACTTACGTCCACCTTGTCTCCATTTGTTTTTTTACCCGCAGCACTTCAGAGACTGTGGGGCAAGCGGGATTTTACTCAAGAGCTTGAAGAGATGCAGGCCGAGCGCTCTGCGATCAGGGGGGAGCGATCGAGGAGCGTGTGGGAGCTGTGTAGGGATCCTGCTGTACGAAGCCAACTCGTTATCAACATGATGATGTCGTTTTTCATACAGCTCAGTGGCATTAACGCTGTAAGAACAAAGGGGGAGAGGCACGGGGGGGTGGGAGAGGCGCGGGGGGACGCGGTGGGGGCGCTGGGGGGGGAGGGGTGTGGGGGGGAGAGACACGGGGGGGCGCGGGTGGGGGATCTGGCGTGGGGGGGAGGGGCTCGGGGGGGCGGGAGAGGCACGGGGGGGCGCGGGTGGGGGCGCTGGGGGGGAGAGGCACGGGGAGGGGCGCGGGTGGGGGCGCTGAGGGGGGAGGGGGGGCGGGAGAGGAGCGGGTGGGGGCGCTGGGGGAGGGGGGGATTTGCAACTTTGTCAGCGCCCTTCATGGGCGACTCTTTGCATACCTTGACCAGGAATGCAAGCAACAAATTTCACTGTGACTTGTCTAAAGTATTCAATTCAATCAATTCAATGCAAGTATGCAGAATAAAAGGGGGAAAAAGGATAGGTGTGACACAACTTGCTGGAGTAACTCAGCGGGTCAGGCAGCATCTCGGGAGAGAAGGGATGGGTTTCGACCAGGGGTGCAGTGCTGGAGCTCACCGAAGTGCTGCTCCAGCACCGCTGTAAAAACAAAACAAAATAAACAGCGGGGAATTTACCAGTGGTTGCTCCGACACCAGTAACAGTTCCGGCACCTAAAACATTAGCGCTGCAACACTGGTCAAGACCCTTCTTCAGACTGAAAAAGGAAAAGGGTAGGTTGCAGATTAGTTTAGTTTCCTTTGTTATTGTCACGTGTACTGAGGTACAATGAAAAGGTTTTTGTCGCGTGCTATCCGGTCCGCGAAACAACTGTGCATGATTACAATCACTGTGTACAGTTATGGGGTCAAGGGTATAACGTTTAGCGCAAGATAAAGTCCAGTAAAGTCTGATTAAAGATATTTCAAAGGTCTCCAACGATGTCGATGGAAGGGCGGCAGGACCTCTGCAGAGTTGGTGATAGGATGATTCAGTTGCCTGATAACAGCTGGGAAGAAACTGTCCCTGAATCTGGAGATGTGCGTTTTCACACTTCTGTACCTCTTGCCCGATGGGAGAGGGGAGAAGAGGGAGTGGCCGGGGTGAGACTCGTCCTTGATTATGCTGCTGGCCTTGTCGAGGCAGAGTGAGGTGTAGATGGAGTCAATGGAAGGGAGGTTGGTTTGTGCGATGGTCTGGGCTGCGTCCACAATTCACTGTAATTTCTTGCAGTCTTGGACGGAGCTGTTCCCAAGCCATGCTGTGATGTACCCCGATAAAATGCTTTCTACGGCGCATCTGTAGAAATTGGTGAGAGTTATTGGGATCATACTGAACGTCGAAGCCGACTCAGGAAGTAGAGGCATTTGGTGTGCTTTCTCGGCCATTGCTTCGACATGGCCGGTCCAGGACAAATTGCTGCCAATATTTATTCCTCCGAACTTGATTTCAACGAAGATAGACACAAAATGCCGGAGTCATTCAGCAGAGAAAAGGAATAGGTGACTTTTTGGGTCGGGGTTTGTGTCTACCTTCGGTGTAAACCAGCATCTGCAGTTCCTTCCTGCACACTTAACGTTTCAACCATCTCTGCTTCGGCACCATCAATGGGTGTGTGTAGCACACATATACCGGGACACATGTCCACACACCCCTCAAATGTACACTTCCATCTTCCTATTCAGGGGATATACTTCACAGTTTGCACAGACAGGAGTGAAAAGTCCAGCATCTCATTTGAGACGGACAACTTTACTGCTATTCTAGGACAGTTCAACATTTCAACAGTTCAACAACAGAGCTTTATTTGTCATTCGGTACCAAGGTACCGAACGAAATTACATAGCAGTCATACACAAAAAAGAACACAAGACACATAACCCCAACACAAACGTCTATCACAGTGACTCCAAACACCCCCTCACTGTGATGGAGGCAACAAAACTTCCACTCTCTTCCCCACGCCCACGGACAGACAGCTCGTCCCCGACCGACCCGCACAGTCCCCGCAAGGGGATGGAAGTCCCCGCGGCCGAGCCGCACCGGGCGCTAAAACATCCCGCGGCCGAGCCGGGCGACGGAAGGCCCCACGGCCGAGCCGTGCGCAGCTAAGTCCCGCAGCCGAGCCGCGCCGTGCGATGCTAGGCCCCGCGGCCGAGCCGCACCGGGCGATGTTAAGTCCAGCAGCCGAGCCGCACCAGGCGATGGAAGGCCCCGCGGCCGAGCTGCGCCGGGCGATGTAAAGTCCCGCGGCCGAGCCGCACCAGCGATGAAAAGTCCCGCGGCCGAGCCGCGCCGGGCGATGTAAAGTCCCGCGGCCGAGCCACGCCGGGGGATGGAAGGCCCCGCGGCCGAGCCGCACCAGCGATGAAAAGTCCCGCGGCCGAGCCGCGCCGGGCGATGTAAAGTCCCGCGGCCGAGCCACGCCGGGGGATGGAAGGCCCCGCGGCCGAGCCGCACCAGCGATGAAAAATCCCGCGGCCGAGCTGCGCCGGGCGATGTAAAGTCCCGCGGCCGAGCCGCACCGGGCGATGTAAAGTCCCGCGGCCGAGCCGCACTGGGCGATGTTAGGCCCCGTGGCCGAGCCGTGCCGGGCGATGTTAGGCCCCGCGGCCGAGCCGCGCCGGGCGATGTTGCGCCCCGCGGCCGAGCCGCACCGGGCACTGTTAAGTCAAGCGGCCGAGCCGCACCGGACGATGTTAAGTCCAGCGGCCGAGCCGCACCGGACGATATTAAGTCCAGCGGCCGAGCCGCACCGGACGATGTTAAGTCCAGCGGCCGAGCCGCACCGGACGATGTTAAGTCCAGCGGCCGAGCCGCACCGGACGATATTAAGTCCTTATGTAAAAGGAACTGAATGCGTTTTGCACAGTGATACAGCTCATAGTACCAGTAGCTTGAAGCGCCAGAGGTGGGTTAAATCCCGAGCTTGCGTGCTGACTAAGTGGAGTTTGCCCGTTCTCCTTGTGACCTCATGGGCTTCCTCCTGATGCTCCAATTCCATCCGACATCTGAATGACCACAAGACACTGGAGCAGAATCTGGCCATTCAGCCATTCTACTCTGCCATTCAATCTATTTCTCCATCTCTAACCCATTCTCCCGCCTTCTCCCCACAACCTTTGACACCCTTGGACGTGCGGAAGAGTGGGTTCATGGGCCACTGTCATTTATCCTGAGTGATCGAATCTGGGAGACCTTGATTGGAAAGTAGGGAAAAGAAAATGAGGTTAATATAGGATTAGTGTGAATGGCAGTTGATGGTTGGTGTGGACAGGCTGGGCCAAAGAGGATGTTTGTCCCACTTTAATCCTATAAACTAAAGGTGAAATATTGGATACAGTGCACTAAAAATGAAGATTTCAAGCAGAAAGCAAACCAGATCTTTTGGCTTGACGATCCTTCATCAGACTTCAGAGACACTAGTCCCCACCTGGCCTATAACCCTCTAACTACCCTGCAGTCCAAATACTGCAGTTCCTTGCCTCTCCATGGTACAAATGGAACTAGTTTAACTTACCAGCTGAAGGTATCACAGAATGCTGGAGCAACTCAGCAGGACAGGCAGCATCTCTGGAGAGAAGGAATGGGTGACGTTTCGGGTCGAGACCCTTCTTCAGACTCGTCTGCAGTTCCTTCCTGCACACTTAACTTTTCTGAAGAAGGGTCTCGACCCGAAACGTCACACATTCCTTCTCCGCAGAGATGCTGCCTGACCTGCTGAGTTACTCCAGCATTTTGTGATACCTTCGATTTGTACCAGCATCTGCAGTTATTTTCCTACATAACTTATCAGCTGATGGATATCACCGCTTATCGTTCTAATCCTCCTGGCCCCTGTGGCATTGTACCTGCTGGCCGCTAGGTTTTTCTGTCCGTGGGATTGCAAAGGAATGGTAAATAGTTTAGAAGCTCATCCACCGATGGGCAACGGGGACAAACCTCAGCAGGTAGCAGCTGACTGCATCACTTGTGTTCCAAATGTTAACATTGACGCACACAGTCATGACAACACGAAAACATACAGAAGATTGTTGATATGTAACTATTGATCTCCATAAGCATTGTAACCAATGTCTCTTTTGCTGAATACATCATTCTCAATGGTTCAATGGTTCTCTATTGTCTTGCACGCACTGCATGTGCAAGTCGCCATATTTTGGTGCCTTCTTACAAAAAGTCCAAATTCCGGTCCAGTCCAAATTCCGGTCCAAATTCCGTTTTTTTTTAAATATGTAAAAGGAAAATATTTTCATTTAAGGATGTTTCCACTAGTGGGAGAGTCTAGGACCAGAGGTCACAGCCTCTGAATTAAAGGTTATTAAGGGGTTGGACACGTTAGAGGCTGGAAAATTGTTCCCAATGTTTGGGGAGTCCAGAACAAGGAGCCATAATTAACAATAAGGGGTAGGCCATTTAGAACTGAGATGAGGAAAAACCACCCTCTCTCATAAAGCAGTTCTTCCTCAATCCTTTATTTGAATCAGTTAGAGGCTCCTTGTTCTGAACTCACCCGTAAAATTCCTCATAATTTTACAGGCCTCTTTTATATCTCTGTTTAGTTGACTATTTTCCAAAAGGAAGAGTCACAGACTGCTCAATCTTTCCCCTCAGCTCTGTTGATGTTCTTGCAAACTTCTGCTGTACTTTTCTCAATACCTGTTTTGGAGCACAAATCACCTTGAATGTATCGCTGCTATGATCTGATCAAAAGCCCAAGCTAAAACACCATGACCTTTCATCCCTTAATACATGACGCTTTAGTACTCTAAGTGCACTTTTACAGTTTAGTTCAGTTTAGCGATAGAGCATGGAAACAGGCCCACCGAGTCCACGCTGATGAACGGTCGCCCCAACTACACTAGTTCTATCTGACACACTAGACACAATTTACAGGAGCCAACTAACCTGCAAACCAGCACGTCTTTGGAGTGTGGGGGAAACCGGAGAAACATGATAAGGTGCAGGCTTGAAGGGCCAAATGGCCTCCTCCTGCACCTATTTTCAAAAACCCATTTGGTCACGGGGAGAACGTACAAACTCCGTAGGGACAGCACCTGTAGTCAGGATCGAACCTGGGCCTCTGGCGCTGTAAGGTAGCAACTCTACCGCTGTGCCACCGTGCCGCCCTGAGGTCTGGTGGAACATTACTTTGTGTAATGGTTTAGTGAATGGGCTTCCACAAACCTCTACTGGTTTTTGTCTCCGGTCACCTTAGTGGAGGTAATCTTAAAACAGTCAGCCGTTTCAACCTTACAACACATAAAGGTACTTATTTTGTTGACCTTTTACAATAGCTGTATCTGTACTTCAAGATTTCTTTGCTCGCCTACTCAATGTAATTTGTTTTAAACATCCAAAGAATGAATAGGCTCCTTATTGCACCTCTCTTCCTGCCTCCCAGTACTTTGGCAGCAGTCTCATACTTTGCTCTAAAAGCCATCAATTTGCTACCAACCACACATTTTTCAGTCAAAACCATATCTGTACCTGGTTCCCCACGAGCCCAGCAACATACCAACCCATTTTGAACTAAACAAGAACTTTTTTAAAATTTGAATGTTTGCCTAATGTAAAATCTTGCAATAACACGGAAAAGTACAAAATATGAATGAAGGGTTTAAAATTTGGAACAGTTTTAGTTTAGTTTAGTTTAGTTCAGTTTATTTTAGTTTAGTTTAATTTCGTTTAAATAAGTTTCGTTTATTATTGTCGCGTGTACCGAGGTACAATGAAAAACTTTTGTTTGCATGCTATCCAGTCAAAGAAAAGACTATACATGGTTACAAACAAGCCGTTCACATTGCACAGATACAGGTACACCATTTAGTGCAAGCTATAACATTGATGTCTGATAAAGTACAATCAAAGATAGTTCAAGGATCTCCAATGTGGTAGATGGGAGGTCAGGACCGCACTCTAGTTGATGAATACTGGAATCTGCAAAACAAACTCCATTTTTTTGTTGTGTTCAAATATATCGCTGACATTTTCAAATTTTCAACATCACAACACAATGCAATCTAACTTCTCTACAGGTAACAATATAAATCTGTGTTTTTTTGTATAATGTAAAAGGAAAATATTTTAGATTTTTAGATTTAGATTTAGTGATACAGCGCAGAAACAGGCCCTTCGGCCCACCGGGTCCGTGCCGCCCAGCGATCCCCGCACACTAACACTATCCTACACCCACTAGGGAATTTTTTTACATTTGCCCAGCCAATTAACCTACAAACCTGCACGTCTTTGGAGTTTTCATTTAATTTTCATTTTAAGTTACATTTTTATTTAAGGATGTTTCCACTAGTGGGAGAGTCTAGGACCAGAGGTCAGAGCCTCTGAATTAAAGGATGTTCCTTTAGGAAGGAGATGAGGAGGAATTTCTTTAGTCAGAGGGTGGTGAATCTGTGGAATTCATTGCCACAGAAGGCTGTGGGGGCCAAATCAATCGATACTTTTAAGGCGGAGATACTGAAGATAGATTCTTGATTAGTACGGGTGTCAGGGTTTACGGGGAAAAGGCAGGAGAATGGGGTTAGGAGGGAGAGATAGATCCGCCATGATTGAATGGCGGAGTAGACTTGATGGGCCGAATGGCCTAATTCTTCTCCTATCACTTGTAACCTAAAGAGGGAGAATGGGGGAATCGAAGGATGAGAGAATCACTTTAAAAACATTCAGTGGTGATTTCCCAATGCTGTTGCAAATTATAGGAAAAGCCAAAGATGATGGTTTATTCAATGTTTAGAGCAAAAGGCATGACGGCAGAGTTTTCACTTCAAAGTGTTTTGTTTGGCTTTGGGTCAAGGTGTCGGGGAGGAAAAATGCTGAATATCGCGAAGGAAAAACAGAAGACGGGCTGCAAAATGAATGGTGGACAGTGAGGGTAGTTTATTGTGGAAACGAGGAATCGCAGATGCTGGTTTACAAAAAAAATGCTGGAGTTTCTCCCTGGGCCAGGCAGCATCCCTGGAGAACATGGATAGGTGACGTTTCGAGTCGGGCCCCTTCTTCAGACTGTGTCCGGTTTGGGACCACACCTTCCCTAGCCACCAATGGGCCCACCAGTGCACCACCCTGCCTGAGGTCATTGCCAGTTGCCTGCCCTGATTTGACCTGGTCTTTGCTCGCCCCCAAGCTCTACCACCACCACCCACTCCCACCCCCAACTACCAGTCTGAAGATGGGTCGCTGCCCGAAACGTCACCCATCCTTTTTCTACAAAGATCTCCTGCATCTTTAGTTTGGTTCACAAAATGCTGGAGTAACTCAGCAGGTCAGGCAGCATCTCAGGAGAGAAGGAATGGGTGACGTTTCGGGTCGAGTCAGTCTTAAGAAGGGTCTCGACCCTAAACGTCACCCATTCCTTCTCTCCTGAGATGCTGCCTGACCTGCTGAGTTACTCCAGCATTCTGTGAATAAATAACTTCGATTTGTACCAGCATCTGCAGTTATTTTCTTATACTTTAGTTTGGTTTAGTTTAGTTTAATAATAATAATAATAATGCATTTTATTTATATAGCGCTTTTCATATACTCAAAGACGCTTTACAGATATTTTGAGAACATAGGGAAATGAATAAATAGATAAATAAGTAAATAAATAAATGAACAGAGAAAGGAGACAGAAGGTGAGGTGACCTTCAGTGGTTGAAGGCAGTACTGAACAGGTGAGACTTCAGCGATGTTTTGAATGTGGTGAGTGTGGAGGAGTCTCTAACGGTTTGGGGTAGTGAGTTCCATAGGGTGGGAACAGCGATGGAGAAAGCCCTGTCCCCCCAGGATCTGAGTTTGGTCCGGATGTGGGGGGATAGGAGATTGGCAGCGGCAGAGCGGAGGGTGCAGGTGGGAGTGTGCCTGTGGAGGAGGTCGGTCAGGTAGGATGGGGCCAGGTTATGGAGGGCTTTGTAGGTTATGAGGAGGATTTTGTACTGGATTCTCTGGGGGATGGGGAGCCAGTGGAGTTTATAAAGTACGGGGGTGATATGGTCACGGATCGAGGTGTGTGTGAGTAGACGGGCAGCGGAGTTTTGAATGTATTGAAGTTTATTGATGATTTTTGAGGGTGCGCCATAGAGGAGGCTGTTGCAGTAGTCCAGACGGGAGGTGATGAAGGCGTGGATGAGGGTTTCTGCAGCTGTGGAGGAGAGGGATGGACGGAGACGGGCAATGTTTTTGAGGTGGAAGAAGGCTGTCTTTGTGATGTGTTTGATGTGTTTGTCGAAGGAGAGGGTTTGATCAAGGATGATTCCAAGATTCCGGATGTGAGGTGAGGTGGATACTGGGAGACCATCAATGTTGAGGATGAAGTTTTGGGTGGATTTGGTGAGCGTTTTTGGACCAATGATGATGATTTCAGATTTGTTGCAATTGAGTTTGAGGAAGTTTGATTGAAGCCAAGATTTTGTTTCAGTGATGCAGTTTGTCAGTGTAGAGTGTGTGGTGGGGGAGATTGACTTGGTGGAGATGAGGAGCTGGATGTCATCGGCGAAGCAGTGGAAGTTGAGACCATGACGGCGGATTAATTGACCAAGGGGGAACAGGTAGAGGATGAAGAGGAGGGGGCCAAGGACTGAGCCTTGGGGGACACCTTGGGGGAGGGGAGCGGTGGGGGATTTACAGTTGTTAATGGAGATGAACTGGTGTCTGTCAGAGAGGTAAGATTTGAACCAGGATAGGGCTTTTCCGGTGATGTTAAGGGAGGTTTCAAGTCGGGTGAGGAGAATGGAGTGATTTATGGTGTCAAAGGCGGCGCTGAGGTCAAGTAGGATGAGGATGTTGAGGTTGCCAGCGTCGGAGGAGAGGAGAATGTCGTTTGTGATTTTGAGGAGTGCAGTTTCAGTACAGTGGTTTGAGCGGAATCCGGATTGGAAAGTTTCATACAGGTTATTGGTAGAGAGGTGGTATTTGAGTTGGGAAGCTACAGCACGTTCCAAAACTTTGGACAAAAAGGGTAGGTTGGAGATTGGTCTGAAGTTGTTTGGGGTGTCAGGGTTTAGACCAGGTTTTTTCAGAATGGGGGTGACAGCAGCGATTTTGAGGGATGGCGGGACGATGCCAGTGGACAGGGAGGAGTTTATTGTTGCAGTGATAAGTGGAGAGAGAGCAGGAAGGCAGGCCTTGACAAAGCTGGAGGGGATGGGGTCCAGAGAGCAGGTGGCAGTTTTTATTCCTGTGAAGAGGTCAGAGAGGTCGGTGGTGGAGATTGGGGAGAACTGAGGCAGGGGCTGACAGGATAAGGGGGGGGCAGGTGGTTTGAGGGGGAGCAGGTGCGTTGGTGGTTAAGGTGCTGTAGATGTTGTCTATTTTGCTTTGGAAGAATGAAAGGAAAGTGGTGCATTTGTCAACTGTGAATGATTGGGAGATGGTGTCCAGGGGGCTGAGGAGTTTGTTTATTGTAGAGAAGAGTGTTTTTGGGTTTCCGGAGCCAGAGTGAATTATTTGAGAGTAGTTGGTGGAGTGGGCACGGGAGAGGGCATCTTTATAGTGCTGTATGTGGTCTTTGTAGGCTTGGGAGTGAATTGTGAGACCTGTTTTGTTGCGGAGTCTTTCAAGTTGGCGGGCATGAGTTTTCATCATGCGGAGTTCAGGGGTAAACCAGGGAGCAGAGTGGGTGAAGGAAACTGTTTTGGTTTTTATAGGTGCAAGCTGGTCGAGGCAGGAGGAGAGAGTGCGGTTGTAGTAGTCAGTGAGGTCAGAGGGGCTGTGGAGGTCAACGAAGGGAGAGGCGGACATTATTTCAGAGAGGGAGGATGAGAGCGAGGTAGGTGAAACAGAGTTCAGCTTGCGGAAGTTGATTTTGCGTTTTTGCTTTGGAGCTAGGGTGGGAATGTTGACAGACATGGTGATGGCTAAGTGATCAGAGAGGGTGGGGTCGGAGCCAGAGAGGTGATGTAGATTTAGTCCAGTGGAGCAGACAAGGTCCAGAATGTGTCCACGGTTATGGGTGGGAAAATTGACGTGTTGAGTGAGTTTAGAGATACAGCATGGAAACAGGCCCTTCGTCTCACCGAGTCCGTGCCCACCAGCGGTCCCCGCTCATTAACACCACCCTACACACACCAGGGACAATTTTCCATATATATCAAGCCAAGTCCTACAAACCTGTACGTCTTTGGAGTGTGGGAGGAAAGCGAAGATCTCGGAGAAAACCCACGCAGGTCACGGGGAGAACGTACAAACTCCGTACAGACAGCGCCCGTAGTCAGGATAGAACCCGAGTCTCCGGCGCTGTAAGGCAGCAACTCTACCGCTGCCCCACCGTGTCGCCCTCTGCAGAAAAAGGGTAGGCGACATGTCGGGTCGGAACCCTTCTTCAGTTGAGTTACCCCAGCACTTTGTGCCCCTCTTTGATCTTTATCTTTGTAGTTTATCACCAGTTTCAACGAGCTGAGCTGTCTAGACCTCAGTAAAAGTGGTGGCTTGAGAAAGCAATGGGGTTGTAAGTTTGCCAATGAAACGTTGGATGCCCTGACACCATTTTAAAAAAACAATTTCAATAAGATTGCTGCTTTTTCCGAAATAATCTTAATATGATATTTGTTTTCCAGATCTATTCCTATGCCTTTGAGATCTTCTATGCAGCAGGAATCCATGAGACCACCATACCGTATGTATCCATTGGAACGGGGCTGATTGAAACTCTTACCTTGCTGATCTGCGTACGTACGATGCTGATCTGGATAACTGGTGGCGAGGAAGGATAGAAGTAACCTCATACGAGTTTGTAGTCTTGATTATGAGCTGTATCGAGTGTAGGAACTGGGTTCTCGTGACTGGACTCAAGGGCGCAGCGGTACAGATGCTGCCTCACAGCTGCCAGGGACCCGGGTTCGATCCTGACCTCGGGTGCTTGTCAGTACAGAGTTTGTACGTTCTCCCCGTGTCCGTATGGGCTTTCTCCGGGTGCTCCGGTTTCCTCCCACATCTCAAAGACGCGCAGGTTTGCAGGTTAATTGGCTTCTGTAAATTGCCACTGGTGTGTAGAACGCAAAACTGGGATAACATAGAATTAGTGACAATAAACATGACAAGGTCCAACTCATTCGTTTTTAGCTTTGGTTTTGGAGATACAGCGTGGAAGCAGACACTTTGATCCACTGAGTCCATGCCAGTGATGGTTGGTTGGTGTGGGCTCGGTGGTCGGGTTGGGGTCGGTGGTCGGGTTGGGGTCGGTGGTCAGTGTGGACTCGGTGGTCAGGTTGGGGTCGGTGGTCGGCGTGGGCTCGGTGGTCAGGTTGGGGTCGGTGGTCAGGTTGGGGTCGGTGGTTGGCGTGGTCTCAGTGGTCGGCGTGGGCTCGGTGGTCGGTGTGGGGTCGGTGTTCGGTGCTGGCTCATGGCTGATCATCCAAAATCCGTACCCCATTCCTGCTTTCTCCCCTTATCCCTTGATTCCGTTAGCCCTACGAGCTATATCTAACTCTCTCGTGAATACATCCAGTGAATTGGCCTCCACTGCCTTCTGTGATAGAGAATTCCGCAGATTCACAACTCTCTGGGTGAAAAGGTTTTTCCTCATCTCAGTCCTAAATGGCCTTCCCCCTTATTCTTAAACAGTGACTCCTGGTTCTGGACTCCCCCAACATCGGGAACATTTTTCCTGCATCTAGCCTGTCCAATCCCTTCAGAATTTTAAAGTATATGTTTCTACAAGATCCCCTCTCATCCTTCTAAATTCCAGTGAATACAAGCCCAGTCGACCCATATCAGTCCCGCCATCCCGGGAATTAGCCTGGTGAACCCACGCTGCACTCCCTCAATAGAAAGAATGTCCTTTCTCGATTGAGCACTGAAGTCAGGACTAAGGCAACCAACGGCAGAATCTCACTGATGTTCAGCGTTTTATTCTGTAAATCTTATTGCACAGGGATTCTTCGTTGAACGAACAGGAAGAAAAACTCTTCTCTGCGCAGGATTAGGGTTCATGAGTCTGTGGACGGGGCTTTTGACCATTTCCTTTTCACTGCAGGTAAGCAGCAACCATCTGTGGGGCCCAGAGACAGGGAGCCACCTACTGTATGTACAGACTGATCCCTGCATTCAGAATTGTTCACGTTTATGAACTGTGAACTTTAATGAATGAGCAAAAAGGCACTTCTCTCGAGAGTAGAAATAAAGATTTAATGAAAATTTTATTTTAGGAAGGAGGTCATAAGGTCATAAGGTCATAGCAGTAGAATTAGGCCTTATCGGCCCATCAGATCTGCTCCTCCATTCAATCATGGCTGATCTATCTCTCCCTCCGAACCCCATTCTCCTGCCTTCTCCCCATCACCTCTGACACCCGTACTAATCAAGAATCTATCTACCTCTGCCTTAAAAATACCCATTGACGGCCTAAGAGTTAAATTATAAGGACTTGGTGGATGAAGGAGCTTAGATCGGCTTGGGTTTTGCAGATTGAAGAAGGGCCTAATGATGATTGTGTAAGAGATAAAGCCGAAACCCTCAAGGCAAAAGGTGAAAAGGAGATGAGAATGGTTTGGACATTCAAGTCCTGGACTGGGGGACCTCAATATCGGAATCAGCACCTGGCAAGTATGGACTGAGAACTGAAGAAGGGTTCTCTTCAGAGATGCTGCCTGTCCCACTGAGTTACTCCAGCCTTTTGTGTCTATCTTTCGACTGAGAACTGTTATTTGTTGGTAGGTCTGTAACCAGCAGGAGGGTGGTCAATCAAAGGTGAATCAGTGAGCGTTTAGTTCGGTCTAGTTTATTGTCACGTGCACGGAGGTAGAGTGAGAAGGTTCAGTTGCGTGCTGACCAGTCAGGGCCAACAAGCAAGGATGAATGTTAATGGTAACTAGTGCAAGGAACCAAGGATGTCTGTGGGCATTGAAGGTGGAGTTAAAAACAAAATAATGGGGATGCACAGTTCATGAGTTAAGAGTCCAGAGTGTTTTATTGTCATATGACCCAGACAGAACAATGACGTTCTTACTTGCAGCAGCACAACAGTATATGTAAACATAGTTCACGGTAAACAATATAATAATAATAATAATAATAATATTCATTTATTGTCGTTGCAACGAGTACAACGAAATTAAAAATAGCAATCCTGACGGTGCGTAAAAACATATATGCAATAAATGCAAAACAAATAAATACAAATATATTAAATACAAAAGTTTTAACAGTGTGACCTAGTGCAGAAAGTAGTGTTCAGTTCTCTAAGAACGAGGAAAAAAATTCAGTGTTTATATCTATATTCTAAAACTCCCGTTTGTTATCTTGTTTGTGACTGAACTTCAGCCAAAACGGTGCACGATAGCACGACAATTTTAGGCCCACCTTACTCACCATTGTCACTTTAGTGATAATGCAAGTAGTTTTATTGAAATCGGTGTTATATTTTTTAAGTTATTTACATTTTTAAGTTTAAAAGGAAGGGAGAGGGAGGGGAGGAGGGGGGAAGGGGGGAGTGGGGGAGAAGGGAGAGGGGAGGGGGGGGTTGAAGAGAGAGAGGAAGGGGGGAGGACAGAGTGCTGCACCAATGCAGGAGAGGTTTGGTCTAGTATATATATATGTGTGTGTGTGTGTGTGTGTGTGTGTGTGTGTGTGTGTGTGTGCGCGCGCGCATGTGTATGCATATATATATTTTTTATGCAAATGCCGAGAAGTGTGTTCAGCTTTGGCCGAACAATTTCTAATCTTGTGATGTGGATATATATATATCTTATCGAATCCACATCAAAAGATTAGAAATTGTTCGGCCCAAGCTGAACACACTTCTCGGCATCTGCATACAATGGCATCTTGTGCTTCTTGTGTGTGGTGGTGGAAAGATTGGTGGAAACAGGGCCACAAGGTGAACGCCCTTTCCTTGACTCCTATATATATATATATATATTCTACTCACCACCATATATATATATTTCACAAAATGCTGGAGTAACTCAGCGGGTCAGGCAGCATCTCAGGAGAGAACGAATGGGTGACGTTTCGGGTCGAGACCCTTCTTCAGACTGACGTCAGGGGGGGCGGGGCAAAGGAAGGATATAGGTGGAGACAGGAAGATAGAGGGAGAACTGGGAAGGGGGAGGGGAAGAGAGGGGCAGAGGAACTATCTAAAGTTGTATATATATATATATATATATATATAGTGGTGAGTAGAATTTTGAGGGATTGAGGAGAATGTGAGGAGATTAAAATGGATTAAATTAGGTTGAGTATAAAGAGTACCTGATGATCTTTCAGTGGGACAAAGATCAGTTTCCTTGCTATATGACTCTATAAGGAACATAGAAAATTTAGGGAGGGTGGGGTCACACTTTTTTCTGGGATCTCCAGTTTCCCCCCACACTCCAAAGACATGCAGGTTTGTTTGTGTTAATTGGCTTGGTAAAACTGTTCATTGTCCCCAGTGTGTGTAGGATAGTGTTAATGTGCGGGGATCGCTGGTCGGCGCGGACTCGGTGGGCCGAAGTGCCTGCTTCCGCGGTGTTCCTCTAAACTACCCTGACTCTCTAAACGTGTGGGTTTGTAGGTTGATTGGCCGCGGAGAGTTTCCCAGATTGTGTCGGGCGTGGAAGAGAAAGTGGGGTAACCGAGAATTGGTGCGAACGGATGGTCGATGGTTGGCGTGGACTCGGAGGGCATTGCAGTATCTCGACCCGAAACTAATAAAGTTCAGTGGGGTGATCGCACAATTGATGTGCTAGGTGGACAAGGGGTTGAAAGGCCTTTGCGTTTTGCACTCTTGTCTCCTCACAGCGGGTAGCGCTTTCCTCTTAAGGATAGCGGAGTCAGGGGGTATGGGGAGAAGGCAGGAACGGGGTCCTGATTGAGAATGATCAGCCATGATCAAATTTAAATGGCGGTGCTGGCTCGAAGGGCCGAATGGCCTCCTCCTGCACCTATTGTCTATTGTCTATTGCGTTTGGAGAGAGATGGAGTGAATGAGGTAGAGCCAGGGCAGGAGGTGGGAGATGTACCTTTTCACACCCTGTCTCTTCTCTGCAGCATCTCGTCAGCTGGATGCCCTATTGCAACTTGGCCATCATCTTCGCTTATGTTCTCAGCTACGGACTTGGCCCAGGTAAGCTGGGAAGGACACGTACTCGTCCTCTTCCCACCCACTCCTGCAGCACACCTCCAATGTGCAGCACCGAATATTGACATACACGACTGCCACGATCAAAGGCACATTGACACTTTGAGGGTAGGAATCCATTCTTAGTTGCGTGACATACGGTGGATCATGCGTTGCGCGTCTTACTCAAATGGAACTGATTTCAGAAGAGAAGTCTATTGTGTCAGGATCAAGAACAATTGATGGTCAGATTAAGTTCGCAAGTTCAAGTTCAGAATTTAGAAACTTTAGTAAAAAGTTCGGCCCATCAAGTCTACTCCGCCATTCAATCATGGCTGATCTTTCCCTCTCAACCCCATTCTCCTGCCTTCTCCTCATAACCCCTGACACCTGTACTAATCAAGAATCTACCTGTCTCTGCCTTAAAAATATCCACTGACTTGGCCTCTGCAGCCTTCTGTGGCAAAGAATTCCACAGATTCACCACCCTCTGACTGAAGAAATTCCTCCTAATCTCCGTCCTAAAAGAACGTCCTTTATCGGTGAGACCAACCGCAGACTGGGCGATCGTTTCGCCGAGCACCCCCCGCTCAGCCCGCCTTGTCCCCCATAACCCCTGACACCGTGCTAACCAAGAATCTGTCTATCTCAGCCTTAAAAATATCCATTGACTTGGCCTCCACAGCCTTCTGTGGCAATGAATCCCACCCTCTGACTAAAGAAATTCCTCCTCATCACCTTTCTAAAAGTCCGTCCTCTAATTCTGAGACTTTGTCCTCTGGTCCTAGACTCTCCCACTAGTGGAACCATCCTCTCAGCGTTCACTCTATCCAGGCCTATTAAGGAAAGGAGTTAGGTTCTCAAAGAACTTTTTTTTAAACTTGAAAATTCATTGAATCGTTGAAAGACGCAGCATGGAAACAAGCCCTTCGGCCCATTGAGTCCACACTGACCATCGATGGCCCATCAATCACCCGTTCACACTAGTTCCAGTTGTCCCACTTTTGCATCAACTGCCTTCACACTAGGGACAGTTTTCAGAGGCCAAATAAAATCAGTATAAAGATGGTGCAACTGAAACATGTTTATTTCTCTGTGGGGTCTCATCAAGGCCACACAGAGTTGACTGAGAGAGCCCTTATCTGGAATCTAGATCCTTGGTTCCCCATGGACAGTAGCTCTACTGGCTCGGATTGGACTGTTGAGGTTGAGGTTTTATCAGGAGTCCTCCAGTTGCTCTCTACCTGCACTCTGCCACTGTTCATGCAGAAGAACAACCTTCCTCATTTTTCCTTTCCAAATGGAAAATGAAATGGAGCTTTCTTCATCAAATTGGATGATGTTTTTTGACCGTGTCAGGCAAGCTTTTTTATCCCTTGAATTGAATTGAATTGAAAGAGACCGCACGGAGGCAGGCCCTTCGGCCCACCGAGTCCGCACTGACCAACGCTCTCCCTTTCGCACTAGTTCCATGTCATCTCACTTTCTCGTCCACTCCCCACATACGAGGGCCAATTTTACAGAGGCAAATTAACCTACAAACCCGTACAAACGTCTTTGGGATGTGGGAGGAAACTCTTTTAGAGTTAGAAGAGAGCTCTTTTATAAAGGAGTTGCGGAGGAACCTCTTTAGTCCGAGGGTAATCAATCAGTGGAAACTCATTGCCATAGAGGGCTGTGGAGGCCAAGTCAGTGGATATTTTTAAGGCAGAGATAGCCAAATTCTTGATTAGAACGGGTGTCAAGGGTTATGGGGAGAAGGCAGGAAAATGGGATTATGAGGCATGAATCAGCCATGATTGAATGGCGGAGTAGACTCGATGGGCCGAATGACCTAATTCTACTCCAATAACTTGTGAACTTGTGAACTTGCAGGGAGAACGTGCAAAATAAAAGGGAGCATTTAAAAGACGTAGGTTTGTGGTGAGAAGAGAAAGATATAATGGGAAAGAGGGGGTAAATGTTTTCACTCCAGAGGGTGTACAGGACGAGCTGCCAAGGAGGTAGTAGAGGCAGGAGGTATCACAGCATTTAAAAGACATTTGGTCAGGAAAGGGTGTACATGGATAGGAAAGGTCCTTGTGAAACCGGAGCACCCGGAGGAAACCGATGTGGTCACAGCGAGAACGTGCGAACTCCACACAGGGAGCAGCCGAGGTCGGGATGGAACCCGAGTGTCTGGCTCTGCAGGGCAGCGGCTCTCTTCCGTCGCATCCTCCACCTCCAGCGTTTTTAAGTTTGCTAATAAAAGAGCCGCTGTTTTTCCAGGGGGGGTGGCCGTCATCTTACCGTCGGAAATCTTCCTGCAGTCCGACCGGCCGGCCGGCTTCGTCATCAACGGCTTCCTCAACTGGTTCGGCCTCTTCCTCCTCGGCATGCTCTTCTCCTTCATGGTGGTAAGTATCCTCCTTGCCAGTCCGTGGAGCCGGTGCGCTACCATGCTGAGATCTCATCCTCCCCCCCCCCCCCTCCGCATCCTCCTCTTTTGCTCTCTCCGCCCTACTTGAGTTGGACTTGATTGTATTTAAGGCCTGGGCAGAGTTTGATGTGGAGAGGATGTTTCCACCCGTGGGATAGTCTGGGACCCAGAGGGAATGGCCTCAGAATAAAGGGGACGTGCCTTTAGAACGGAGAAGAGGAGGAAGGGGGGGATCTGTGGAATTCATTGCCACAGACGGCTGTGGAGGCCACGTCCGTGGGCGTTTGTAAAGCAGGTTCTTGATTAATAAGTGTGTCAAAGGTTCATAAGTTCACGGAACAGAATTAGGCCATTCGGCCCATCAAGTATACTCCGCCATTCAATCAAGGCTGATCTATCTTTACCTCTCAACCCCATTCTCCTGCCTTCTCCCCATAACACCTGGCACCCCTACTAATTACAGGGAGGAGATTGAACGACCTACTCCTGCACCTATTTTCTATGTTTCTATGTATTAGGTGAACTGAGATAGGAGGGGGGGGGGGGTTAATAGGCAGATAGTTGGATCAAAGACCAGTGATAAAAGCAGCCACTCTAATCCCACCCTCTGACCCTCGCTCGGCCCCTCTCACCAACACTCCCATACACTCACTGACTGTACTCTCACTTCACTCACAGAGAACATTTACGGGGATGTTGCCAGGACTCGAGGGTCTGAGCTGCAGGGAGATGTTGAGCAGGCTGGGTCTCCATTCCTTGGAGCGCAGGAGGATCAGGGGTGATCTTATAGAGGTGTACAAAATCACGAGAGAAATAGATCGGGTAGATGCACAGAGTCTCTTGCCCAGGGTAGGGGAACCGAGACTCAGAGGACATGGGTTTAAGGCGAAGGGGGAATGATTTAACTAGAATCTGAGGGGTAACTTTGTTCACACAATAGACAATAGACAATAGGTGCAGGAGTAGGCCATTCGGCTCTTCGAGCTAGCGCCGCCATTCAATGTGATCATGGCTGATCATTCTCAAGGGTGATGGGTGTGTTGAATGAGCTGCCGGAGGAGGTAGTTGAGGCAGGGACTATTGCAACGTTTAAGAAACAATTAGGCAGGTACATGGATAGGACAGGTTTAGAGGGATATTTGCAGGCAGGCGGGACTAGTGTAGCTGGGACATTGTGGGCAAGTTGGGCTAAAGGGCCTGTTTCCACGCTGTATCACTCTGTGACTCTCTCTCAGTTCCCCTCTCCCAGTCTCACTCCATGTGGCTTCAGTCCTGCACACTGACGCTTTCTTAACCCCACTCCCTCACTGTACATAGGTCTCACTCACCACCCTCTCCTGGTTTCTGAGCAAAGAGGGACCACTGTGAGGGGGGGATGGGGAAAGAACAAAGGAGGACCCGGCGTGGGGGAACATCTGGGAGGGGGGGGGAGGGGGAAGGGGAGGGGGAGGATGAGGGGGAGAAGGGGGGAGGGGGAAGGAGAGGGGGAGGGCGAGGGGGAGGTCGAGGGGGAGGGGGGGCGGGGAGGAGGAGGGGGATGGGAGGGGGAGGGGGACAGGGGGGAGGGGGAGGGGGACAGGGAGGAGGGGGGGCGGGGAGGAGGAGGGGATGGGAGGGGGAGGGGGACAGGGGGGAGGGGGACAGGGGGGAGGAGGACAGGGAGGAGGGGGAGGGGAGGAGGGGGATGGGAGAAGGAGGGGAGGGGGAGGAGGAGGGGGGAGGGGGAGGGGGCGGGGAGGAGGGGGAGGGGAGGGGAGGAGGAGGGGGAGAACACAGAAAGACCTGCATGGGGGACCGTCGTAAGGGGGAGGGCTGTGGGGGGGACAATTAAATATGTACCCGGAGCGAGCGGGGGAGGGGGGGGGGGGGTGGTGAGGGGGGGGAGAACAAAGAAGGATCTGGCGCGGGATACTTTGTAACTTTGTCAGTGTAATAAGGTGCATGCAATAGCCCATCTACAGTCAGCGCCCTTTATGTGGTGACTATTTGCATACCTTGGGTGTGCGAAACAAAGAGTTTCACCATGACTTGTCATACGTGACATTAAAGTATTGATTGATTGGTTCATTCACCCTCGGCGGGGTGTACCGTCGGCCATGTTACTGACTGCCCTTGTCCCTCTGTGGTGCAGGACGGCCTGGGCTATCTCTGCTTCCTGATCTTCAGCGGAGTGTGCCTGGCGCTCACCATCCTGGGCTACTTCATCGTGGTGGAGACGAAGGGGAAGACGCCGCTGGAGATCAGCGAGGAGTTCAAGAACAGGAAGTTCTTCCAGAGAGCGACGCTCCGCGCCCCCCCCAACGGGGCGCTCCCGCAGAGCACGGTGGAGATCATCATGTCCACCGCCTTCTGATCACCAGGCCCAGCGAGGGCGGACAACCTTCCCCGACTGAGCTGCCGCGTTACCCCCCACCCCCCTCCTCCCCACCCACCGCTCCCAACACAGCGAGCGTCTTCACTTTGTCAAGGACAGTACCGGTCGCTCACTCTGCTGAATGGTGGGCAGCAAGCCTAGGCCGACACATGGGGGAAGAGCTCTACCCACCCTGTTGCAGGCATACTCTCTCGCCTGCGCTATCATGCGGTGTAGTTATATTTATCATTGTTTTTTAACATAGATTTTTATATGATAGATTTTATAAGAGGCACGGTGGTAGAGTCCCTGCCTCACAGCGCCAGAGACCCGGGTTCGATCCTGACCACGGGAACTGTCTGTACAGTGTTTGTACCTTCTCCCCGTGACCGCGTGGGTTTTCTCCGGGTGCTCCGGTTTCCTCCCACACCCCAAAGTCGTGCAGGTCTGTCGGCTAATTGGCTTCAGTAAAGATTGTAAATTGTCCCTGGTGTGTAGGATAGTGTTAGTGTGCGGGGATCGCTGGTCATGTAGCCTGAATGGGCTGAAGGGCCTGTTTCTACGCTGTACCTCTAAACTAAACTATACTAAAATCAAGTAGTCATTCAGAGGTCTGTTAGAATAGTGCCAGCAATCTGTGTAGGGCCTGTTGCCTTGGTAACGGTGGTCTTTTCCTATATTTTATCACAACGTTACAAGAATAGCCTCATTTCTGTCGAATTACTCCCGCTAAAGCAATATTTGCCGACAAATACACTAGGAGTTGCTTTATATCTTAACAATTATTCTCAGTGTTTAAATACGTGCAGCATAAATGAGGTGGCGCAACAGTAGAGCTGCTGCCACACAGCGCCAGAGACCCCGGTTCCATTCTGACCTCAGGTGCTGTCTGCGCGGAGTTTGCACGTTCTGCCAGCGGCCGCGTGGGCTTCCTCCGGGTGCTCCAGTCTCCCCCGACATCCCAAAGACGTGCAGGTTTTTGTCGGTTGATAGGCCCTCTGTAAACCTGCCCCCGATGCGTAGGAAGTGGATACGCAATTGGGCTGTGCAGAACTAGCGTGAATGGGTGATCGATGGTCGGACCGGACTCGGTGGGCTGAGGGGCCAGTTTTCCCACAGCATCTTTTAATCAATCAATCAATCAATAATCACATCATGCGTAAGAAAGAACTGCAGTTGTTGGTTTACACCGAAGAGAGACGCCAAAAGCTGGGGGGTAACTCAACGGGTCGGGCAGCATCTCTGGAGAAAAGGAATAGGAGGCGTTTCGGGTCGGGACCTTTCTTCAGACTGAGCGTCGGGGGAGAGGGAAAGGAGAGATATATAGATGGTGATTATAGAGAGACATAGAACAAATGAATGAAAGATGAGCAAAAAGCAACGATGATGAAGGAAAGGTCGAGCCCACAATGGTCCATTGTTGGCTGTGGGGTAGGTGATAACGAGTTATACAGACAGTGAAACTCAACAGGACGACAGTGAAACTAGTACGATGACTAGGGTGGGGGAGACACTCGGAGAGACGGGGGTGCAAAGCTTTCCCTGATCATCGTTGCTTTTTGCAAATCTTTCGTTCATTTGTTCCATTGTTCCATCTCGCTTCCCTCCCCTCTGACTCTCAGTCTGAACAAGGGTCCCTACCTGAAACGTCACTCATGCCTTTTCTCCAGAAATGCTTCACAACCCGCTGAGTTACTCCAGCAGTGTTTTGTGTCTAATGATCACACCTTGGTAGTTTTGTGGCAGGCCTGGGCTCCAAAGCTTCCTGTGAAGTCTCTTCATAGTTCGATATGTTCTTCACTCCGTCATAAGCTCAGCCTAGTGGCTGTTTGCTGATCGTTGACAAGTTCAGCGCGGTGGCCCAGCGGTAGAGCTACTGCCTTACAGCGTCAGAGACCCGGGTTCGATCCTGACTACAAGTTCACAAGTTAAAGGAGTAGAATTAGGCCATTCAGCCCATCGGGTTTATTCCGCCATTCGATCATGGCTGATCTCGGCCTCCTAATCCCATTTTCCAGCCTTCTCCCCATAACCCTTGACACCCGTTCTAATCAAGAAGTTGTCGATCTCTACCTTAAATATATCCACTGACTTGGCCTCCACAGCCCTCTGTGGCAATGAGTTCCACTGATTAACCACCCTCTGACTACGGGTGCTGCCTGCACGGAGTTTGTACGTTCTCCCTGCGACCTGCGCGGATTTTCTCCGAGATCTTCGGTTTCCTCACACGCTCCAAAGACGTGCAGGTTTGTAGGTTAATTGGCTTGGTATAAATGTAAAAATTGGCCCTAGTGCATGTAAGGTAGTGTTAATAAGCGGGGATTGCTGGTAGGTGCGGACTCGGTGGGACGAAGGGCATGTTTCTGCGCTGTATCTCTAAACTAAACTAAACTAAACTACCTGATAAGAGCAAACCATGGCAACCTATGGCATTAGGCCTGTGTGGACAAGTGTCTGTAACAGGCATGGCCTAAGCATTGCCAACACTTCTTCAACAGCGCCTGTCCACAGCTCCCAACCACCCGAAGGATAAATGGTGACGTTTCTAATTTCCCCTCTAAGTTTTTCGTTTTAGTTTCCGTTTTAGAGATGCAGCGCGAAACCAGGCCCTTCGACCCACCATGTTGGTGCCGACCAGCAATCACCCGTGCACTAGTTCTATCTTGCACACACGCACACTTTGGAATGTGGAAGGAAACCGGAGCACCCGGACAAAATTCATGCGGTCATGGGGAGAACGTGCAAACTCCGTACAGGCTAGGTTTGCCAACTGTCCCGTATTAGCCGGGACATCCTGTATATTGGGCTAAATTGATTTGTCCCGTAGGGACTGCCATTCTCCCGTATTAGGCCCAGGGGGCGCTGTAGGCGCAGACACTGTAGGCCTGGGGAGCCGCTGTAGGCCCGGACACTGTAGGCCTGGGGGACCGCTGTAGGCCCAGACAGTGTAGGCCCAGAGGCCTAGGAGCCACCTAAAGGAGGTTGCGTAGCAACCCGCCTCCCGGCCTGGGCGGCCCCCATAGGTGGAGCGGGAGCACGTGGCTTCTGGCTGGGTGAGGTCACGTGGGGCGCGGGGCGGTGACGTCACCTTTTGTCCCTTATTTGGGAGTGAGAAGGTTGGCAACCCTAGTACAGGCAGCACCCGAGGTCGGGATTGAACCCGGGTCTCTGGCGCTGTGAGGCAACGGCTCTACTGCCACATATGTGTTCTGTTGCCTGAGGACGACACCAACCTGCAAGTGCTGCTGACAAGGGAGCATCTTCACCTCATGGAATCAACATTATCCGTCTAATCTGCAGATCTGGATAGGCAATAAAAGCTGACCGTTCCAGAAAGAATGAAATAAGTAACATTCCTACCAGTAGGTGTCAGCTCATGACCATTCCAGACGAGAACCATCTGACAGCACCTCATATTTCAATTGAGCAACTTACAACCCAGAGGAATTTTTAATTTCTCTAATTTCAAGTAACCCCTGCATCCCCTCTCTCTCTCTCTGCCCCTCCCACCCACACCCTTGTTGTCCCGTTAGTTCCATTGTTCACATCAATATATCTCCTTAGTTGCCATCTCCTCCACAGCCAACAAAGGACCATTGTGGGCTCCACCTTTCCTAGGTCATCATTGCCGGCTCTGATCTGTTCTGAACCTTTTCACATCTCTAGTTTATCTCCCCCCACCCTCCTCCCCCTCAGGCAGCATCTCTGGAGAGAAGGAATAGGTGACGTTTCGGGTTGGAACCCTTTTTCAGAGTCTACTGAGTCTGAAGAAGGTGGACACACATTGGGTCTACTGAGTCTACTGAGTCTGAAGAAGGGCCTCGTCCCGAACCGTCACCTGTTCCTTTTCTCCAGAGATCCTGCCTGACCCGCTGAGTTACTCCAGCATTTTGTGTCTATCTTCGGAGTAAATCAGCATCTGCAGCTCCTTCCTGCTGATTTGTCCCATATCGAATGTTATCAGTGGCCAGAAATGTAAGTGGACCATTGATACCAGCACAGTGGTGGCGAGCAGGGTAGAAGCTTGGTACTGTGGTGTGAAACACCCACTCCTGATTTCCCTTAGCCTCTCCCAGGTACATGCCAGCAAAGCAGAGAATATTCATCATCCGTGTAGATTTGTTTGCATGGTTTGTTTGTTTGGAGATACAGCATGGAAGCAGGCCCTTCTGCCCACCGAGTCCAGGCCGACCAGTGATCCCCACACATTAACACCACCCTACACACACACACCAGGGACCGCGTTTCATTTTTACACCAAGCCAATTAACCTACTAACCTGTGCGTCTTTGGAGTGTGGGAGGAAACCGAAGATCTCGGAGAAAACCCACGCAGGTCACGGGGAGAACGTGCAGGCAGGCAGGCACCCGTAGTCAGCGTCGAACCCGGGCCTCTGGCGCTGTGAGGCAGTAGCTCTAATACCTCGCCACCGTGCCGCCAGGTATTGTAACTAATGCAATCAAGAAGACCAATGTCATCCAGAACAGAGTTGTCCATTTGACTGTGGGTCTCTGCTTCTGAGCAAAATCCACACCACTGTTGACTCTTGCACTAGTCTGCACTCTGGGTTATAGTGACGGAGCAGTAATCTAGACTTTATCAATTCAAGTCTTGTCATGACACACATCACAGGTAATACACAGGAGGGGACAAGTTAAAACTAGGCACAGATGGAACAGCAGTTGCTGGGATCTTGAGCGAAGAACAATGTGCCGGAGGAACCTAAGGGTGTCAGGGATTATGGGGAGAAGGCAGGAGAATGGGGGTTAAGAGGTAGATCGGCCATGACTGAATGGCGGAGTAGACTCGATGGGCCAATTGGCCTAATTCTGCTCCTATAACCTCTGAACTTCTGAATAATAGGTCAGGCAGCATCTACAGAGGGAATGTACAGACAATGTTGGAATGGAATACTTTACGTCATTGTCACATGTGACAAGGCACAGTGAAATTTGTTGCTTGTGTACCCAATCTAAACAAATAGCAGCCACCTACGGCGCTGACAACTTTACAAAGTTCCCCGGCTCCTCCTTTCGTTCTCCGCACCTTTTCCTGACGGGAGAATATAGATCTGACACACAGAGGCCTCCCGTTACAGATGGATGTGACACTGGTTGCCAAAGCCATCAATGATCGGCACATTGACTGAGGCATCCACTGACTATAAATGGATGGGACATTGATGCCAATCTGTTACCACAGGCACACCGACACCACTCACTGTGGACGTGGAATTCAAGTAATTAGATAACTTTGGAGTGAAAAGCAAATGGAGAGCATGAAACCACGAGATTCACAAGTGATAGGAGCAGAATTAGGCCATTCGCCCCATCAATTCTATTCCGCCATACAATCAAGGCTGATCTATCTTTCCCTCTCAACCCCATTCTCCTGCCTTCTCCCCATAACCCCTGACACCCGTACTAATCAAGAATCTGTCAATCCCTGCCTTACAAATATCCATTGAATTGGCCTCCACAGCCACCTGTGGCAATGAATTCCACAGATTCACCACCCTCTGACCAAAGAAATTCCTCCTCATCTCTTTTCTAAAGGTACATCCTTTTTTTCTATGGCTATGGCCTCTAGTCCTAGACTCTCCCACTTGTGGAAACATGCTCTCCACATCCACTCTATCCAGGCCTTTCACTATTCGGCAAGTTTCAATGTCCCCCCCTCATCCTTCTAATCTTCAGGGATTACAGGCCTAGTGCTGTCAAACACTCATCATATGTTAACTAAATCATCCCTGGGATAATTCTCGTAAACCTCCTCTGAACCCTCTCTAATGCCAGCACATCCTTCCTCAGATATGGGGCCTAAAACTGCTCACAATACTCCAAATTTGTTCTGAGCAGTGCCTTATGAAGCCAATTGTCACATAACCCAATGACGTGGGTGCAGCAATAAAGTTGCTGCCACACAGCACCTACAGTGCCAGAGATCCGAGTTCGATCCTGGCTTGTCTGTACAGAGTTCGTACGTTCTCCCCATGACCTGCATGGGTTTTCCCCGAGTGCTCTGGTCTCCTCCCACACTCCAAAGACGTACAAGTTTGTAGGTTAAGTTGGCTTCGGTAAATTTTGTAAATTGTTCCTAGTGTGTATAGGATAGTGCTGGTGTAACTGGGATCAGTGATGGGCCCAAGGGCCTGTTTCTGCGCTGTGTCTCTAAACTAAACACGGAGATCAGTACACCTCCTCTCCAGGAAGCCCAGGAAACATTCCAGATGCAGCAGAGGTTCATGGCACCTCTTCCAACTCATCTACTACATCTCGTGCTCCTGATGTCGCCTCCTTTACATCAACGAGACCTTCTCGTGCGGGGATCACTGGTCGGCCGGGTCTCGCTGGGGGCGAAGGGCCTGTTTCCGCGCTGCATCTCTAAACTAAGCTAAACTAAACTCAGAAGATCAGAACATAGCACCAGATTTGGTGGAGATAATTTCAAGCGTAACAAACAGATCACTGATGGGAGTGGACCAAGGGCCCTCTGACAGTCACTACACTCTTGGGCAGAGTATATATGAAGAAGTATGGGGACTTTGCAAGAAAGATACTGCCCAACTATTTTAACTTCCCTTCTCACTCACTCACTAACCCCTCTGACCCTGCCCCCCCCCCCCCCCCCCCCCATTGCCAAAGTGAAGCCACACACAAACTGGAGGAACAGCAGCTCATATTCCGCTTGGGTAGCTTGCAACCCAACGCGTGAACTCTCCAATCTCAGTTCTGTTCTGGCCTCATCCATGGTGATGCTGGTTCACACCAAAGACAGACACAAAGTGCTGGACTAACTCCGCGGGTCAGACGGCATCTCTGGAGAAAAAGGATGGGGGGGGGTGTTTCGGGTTGCGACCCAGACCAGTTTGGATGTCGGGGCACTCTTCCGAAGAGGAAAGTGGGCTTTGTATCCCATATTCTATTGGCAATATTCCCCAATCGGTAAACATCAATCCATGGGCATTCTCCGCAGATAGAAGTGGTTAATGCCATCCTCAATACTCTCTTGGCTTGAGCAATTGCTCCGTAAGAAAGGAAATATTTATTCATTATTTATTTATTCCCTTCACAGCCCTGAATATTCCAGAGTAATTTACAGGCAGTGATTAGTCCAAGTGACATGAAGCACTTCCAGACTTTTTACAGCAACGTGGTTTCACGTTGCTGAAGCTAGTTCCTAAATATCCCACTTAATTTGACAGGGCCCGCAGTCTTAGAATAAAGGGGAGGCCATTTAAAACTGAGGTGAGAGGGAACTTTTTCATCCAGAGAGCTGTGAATTTGTGGAATTCTCCGCCACAGAGGGCAGTGGAGGCCAAATCACTGGATGAATTTAAGAGAGAGTTAGATAGAGCTCTGGGGGCCAGTGGAATCAGGGGATGTGGGGAGAAGTTGGGCACAGGTTACTGATTGTGGATGATCAGCCATGATCACTATGAATGGCGGTGCTGGCTCAAAGGACCGAATGGCCACCTCCTGCATCTATTTTCTATGTTTCTATTTTCTATGTTTCTATGCTTAACATATACAAAACAGACCAGAACTGAGGTGCCTCTGTTAATAGAGGATGAAAACAGTAGAGGAGTGAGAAATCTTCTCAGGGTCCGATCCTGACCACAGGTGCTTGGCTGTCCGGAGTCTGTACGCTCTCTCCGTGACCTGCGTGGGTTTTCTCCGGGATCTTCAGTTTCCTCCCACACTCCAAAGGTGTACAGGTTTGTAGGCTAATAGGCTTGGTAAAATTGTAAATTGTACCAGGTGTGTGTAGGATAGTGTGTGGGGATGGCTGGTCGGCAGGGCCACGCTGGGGCGAAGGGCCTGTATCTCAGAAACTAAACTAAACTAAACTAAACTAAACTAAACTAAACTAGCCTTAGAGGGAGTACAGAGAAGGTTCACCAGATTGATCCCTGGGATGGCGGGACTTTCATATGAAGAAAGACCGGATAGACTAGGCTTGTACTCGCTGGAATTTAGAAGACTGAGGGGGGATCTTATAGAAACATATAAAATTCTTAAGGGGTTGGAGAGGCTAGATGCGGGAAGATTGTTCCCGATGTTGGGGGAGTCCAGAACCAGGGGTCACAGCTTAAGGATAAGGGGGAAGTCTTTTAGGACCGAGATGAGAAAACATTTCTTCACACAGAGAGTGGTGAGTCTGTGGAATTCTCTGCCACAGAAGGTAGTTGAGGCCAGTTCATTGGCTATATTTAAGAGGGAGTTAGATGTGGCCCTTGTGGCTAAAGGGATCAGGGGGTTGGAGAGAAGGCAGGTACAGGTTACTGAGCTGGATGATCAGCCATGATCATATTGAATGGCGGTGCAGGCTCGAAGGGCCGAATGGCCTACTCCTGCACCTATTTTCTATGTTTTCTAAACTCAGAAGATCTGGACATTGTGCCAGTTTTGGTGGAGATAATTTCAAGCGTAACAAAGAGATCACGGAACAGTCACTACACTTTTGCGCAGAGGATATGTTAAGAAGTGTGGGGACTTTGCAAGAATGATACTGCTAGCATTGCAAGTAAATTTAATCTCAATGTAAAGACATCTAATGTTGACTGCCCAGTGTTGTCCTATCACATGGGATTAGAAGTGGTCTTCCTAATAAACTTTTCTTACCTCTCTACTAGTTATCTGTGTAATGTATCATTGAACAAGAATCGCCGCTTGGGATCAGGCAAAGGAAGCTTGTTGGAGGAATAGGCAAAGAAAACTTGGGGGATAAATTCATTGAACGTTTTCAGGATAATTACTTGGAATTGTACAATATGGAACTTACCAGGGAATAGAAGGTAGACACAAAATGTTGTAGTAATTCAGAGGGACAGGCAGCATCTCTGGAGAGAAGGAATGGGTGACGTTTCGGGACAAGACCCTTCTTCAGACTTAAACCAGCATCTGCAATCCTTTCCCACACTACCAGGGAATAGGCTACTTTATGGCCATTAGACAGGATTGATTGAACCTTGGCGCTGTAAGGCAATAACTCTACCGCTGCGCCACCGTGGAACCCTGGAAAATATGGATGCCCTCCAGTACTTAAGAAGGTATTTCTCAGCGAAGGCAGCCATGATTGATGACATTCATCATGGTTTTTAGAAGCCTGAGGACAGATGTGTTTGAAGATCACGTTTAGCATCTTTCACATCAGTCAAAGAAAAAAACTCTACATGAGAGATGAGATGAGAGGTGATCTTATAGAGGTGTATGAGATCAGGAGAGGAATTGTAGATGCACAGAGTCTCTTGCTCAGAGCAGGGCAATCGAGGACCAGTGGACATAGGTGGAAAAGATTTAATAGGAATCTGAGGGGTAACTTTTTCACACAAAGGGTGGTGGGTGTATGGAACAAGCTGCCAGAGGAGGTAGCTGAGGCCGGGACTATCCTAACATTTAAACAACAGACAGGTACATGCATAGGACAAGTTTGGAGGGATATGGGCCAAATGCAGGCAGGTGTGACTGGTTCAGTGTAGCTTGTTTTAGGGATACAGCACACTAACAGGCCCTTCAGCCCACGAGTGCATGCCGACCAGCGATTCCCATACACTAGCACTATCCTAGTGTGTAGGATTGTGGTTCGTGTATGGGGTGATCGCTGGTCGGCACGGTCTTGGTGGGCCGAAGGGACTGCTTCCGCGCTGTATCTCTATACTAGACTATAACTCTATGACTCCATGAATCTGTTTAGCACAAAGCTCGAGAGAAATATGAACAACGATGTGTCTGCTATATCCTTAACATCACCAAAGGGATTAACAAGCAGACATCAGCGTCCTCTCAATCACTGAGGCGTCCAGAGAGGTGGTGTTAGTGGAGAGGTCAGTGCGGCAGTCGATGGTGGCGCCAACCGACGGACGAGGACGGACACGTGGAAGTGAGGACGCTGCTGCCCAGGGAAAGAACGAAGGAGGACCCGGAGTGGGGGGACCGTGAGGGGGAGTGGGGTAGAACAATGGAGGACCTGGCATGAAGGGACCACCCTGGGGGCGGGGGGGGGGGTAGAACAATGGACAATGGGAACCTGGCGTGGGGGAGCTGTGAGGGGTGGGGATGGAACAATGGACAATGGGAACCTGGCGTGGGGGGACCGTGAGGGGGGGGTAGAACAATGGACAATGGTGGACCTGGCATGGGGGGACCGTGAGGGGGGGGTAGAACAATGGACAATGGAGGACCCGGCGTGAAGGGACCGCCCTGGGGGGGGGTAGAACAATGGACAATGGAGGACCCGGCGTGAAGGGACCACCCTGGGGGGGGGGTAGAACAATGGACAATGGTGGACCTGGCATGGGGGGACCGTGAGGGGGGGGGAGGGGTTGAACAATGGACAATGGAGGACCTGGCGTGGGGGGACCGTGAGGGGGGGGGTGGAACAATGGACAGTGGAGGATCCGGTGTGGGGGGGACCGCCGTGAGGGGGGGGGGGGGTAGAATAATGGACAATGGAGGACCTGGCCTGGGGGGGCGAATCTGTAACTTTGTAAGTGCCCTTTATTGGCATTGTACCCTCACCTTGGCAAGGTATGCAAGCCAAGAATTTCACTGCGACTTGTCACACCTGACAATAAAGTATTCTATTCTATTCGATTCGATTCTATTGTGTACAGTTTTGGTCTCCTAATTTCAGGAAGGACATCCTTGTATTTGAGGCAGTGCAGCCTAGGTTCACGAGATTGATCCCTGGGATGGCGGGACTGTCATGTGAGGAAAGATTGAAAAGACTAGGCTTGTATTCACTGGAGTTTAGAAGGATGAGAGGGGATCTTATAGAAACATATAAAATTATAAAAGGACTGGACAAGCTAGATGCAGGAAAAATGTTCCCAATCTTGGGCGAGTCCAGAACCAGGGGCCACAGTCTAAGAACAAAGGGGAGGTCATTTAAAACTGAGGTGAGAAGGAACTTTTTCACAGAGAGTTGGGAATTTGTTGAATTCTCTGCCACAGAGGACAGTGGAGGCCAAATCACTGGATGGATTTAAGAGGGACAGAGCTCTAGGGGCTAGTGGAATCAAGGGATATGGGGAGAAGGCAGGCACAGGTTACTGATTGTGGATGATCAGCCGTGATCACAGTGAATGGCGGTGCTGACTCGAAGGGCCAATTGGCCTCCTCCTGCACCTATTTTCTATGTTTCTATGTTTCTATTCTCCCAGCCCAATATCCCCCTGCACTAATTACACGTAATCTGCTCAGTGCCCGCATATAACCGCTGGTCTCAGCTTAGAGATCACGAGTATTTTTTCTCATCCCTCATTATTAATTGTGCCTTTTAACTGTAAAGCTCTAACCAAAGGAATCAGTGAAGTGAAGTACGGGGCGGCACGGTGGCGCAGCGGTAGAGTTATATAAGAAAATAACTGCAGATGCTGGTACAAATCGAAGGTATTTATTCACAAAATGCTGGAGTAACTCAGCAGGTCAGGCAGCATCTCGGGAGAGAAGGAATGGGTGACATTTCTGAAGAAGGGTCTCGACCTGAAACGTCACCCATTCCTTCTCTCCCGAGATGCTGCCTGACCTGCTGAGTTACTCCAGCATTTTGTGAATAAATACCAGCGGTAGAGTTGCTGCCTTACAGCGCCGGAGACCCGGGTTCCATCCCGACTACGGGTGCTGTCCGTACGGAGTTTGCACATTCTCCCCGTGACCTGCGTGGGTTTTCTCCGAGATCTTCAGTTTCATCCCACACTCCAAAGACGTGCAGGTTTGTAGGTTAATTGGCCTGGTATAACTGTAAAGTTGTCCCTAGTGCGTGTAGGACAGTGTTAGTGTGCGGGGTGATCGCTGGGTCGGTGCAGACTCCGTGGTCCGGAGGGCCTGCTTCTACTCTGTATCTCTCAACTAAAAAAAACCCCATAAAGCTAAACTGAAGGAATCAGTGCTGTGGAGTAAACTGGTACCACGATTTCATCACCTTGACATTTGTTCTGCATTCTTATACTGATTAATACGGTCACTGTGCTCACACATCGTTAAGCAATGATGTGCTCTAATAAAGATTCATCCCTACCAAGGGTTATTGAATGAACCCTGATCACTGATGGTCAAAAGTTTTGGCTGTGATCCGTTTTCCCGCGATGATTGTGCGTTCAGAGAATACCTCGTGCGCGGTAACTCATTGAAAGTCGTTTCTGGGTCAGTGTCTCCCTTGTTGAGCAACTCAGGCCAAGAGAGTCAAGAGTCAAGAGTGTTTTATTGCCATTTGTCCCAGGCTTGGATAGAGCGGATGGGGAGAGGATGATTCCATTGGTGGGAGAGTCCACGACCAGAGGTCACGGCCTCAGAATTAAAGGACGTTCTTTTAGGAAGGAGATGAGGAGAAATTTATTTCGTCAAGGGGTGGTGAATCTGTGGAATTCTTTGCCTCAGAAGGCTGTGGAGGCAAAGTCAGTGGATATGTTTAAGGCAGAGATAGATAGATAGATTTTTGATTAGTTCGGGTGTCTGAGTTTATGGAGAGGAGGCAGGAGAATGGGGTTAGGAAGGAGAGATAGATCAGCCATGATTGAATGGCGGAGTAGACTTGATGTGCCAACTGGCCTAATTCCACACCTATCACTTATGATCTTATGATCACACACATACATATTTCATATATCAGCTCTCCACTCCACCTCAGGCGTTCCAGGGAAGACTACCCAAGTCTGTCCAAGCTCTCCTCTAATACCCTCTAAGGCAGACATCATTCTGGTAATCCACCTCTGCACCCTCTCCAAAGCCTCCATTTCCTTCAAGTAATTGGTGACCTGAAATGCACTCAATAAGTTCAAAGGTTATAGGAGCAGAAATAGGCCGTTGAGCCCATTGAGTCTACTCTGCTTTTCACTCGTGGCTGATCTATCTTTCCCTCTCAACCCCATTCTCCTGCCTTTCTCCCTGTAACCTTTGACAACCTTATTAGTAAAGTACCCAATGACTTGACCTCCACCGCCATCTGTGGGAATTAATTGCACAGATTCACCATCCTTTGGCTAAAGAACTTGCTCCTCACTTCCTTTCTAAAGGTACTCCTTTAGAAATGCTTTTCTTCTGAACTCCAATACTCCTTTTATTGGAAGTATTTTATTCTGAACTCCAATACTCCAAATACGGCTGAACCAAACTCCTGTAAAGCTGCTTTGAGACTGTGTTTAGTTCAGTTTAGTTTAGAGACACTGCGCGGAAACTGGCCCTTCGGCCCACCGAGTCCACACCGACAAGCGGTCCCCACACACTAACACTATCCTACACACTTGGGACCATTTACATTTATACCAAGCCAATTAACCTACTAACCTGTATGTCTTTGGAGTGTGGAAGGAAACCATAAGATCTCAGAGAAACCCCACACGGTCACGGGGAGAACGTACAAACTCCGTACAGACAGCACCCGTAGTCGGGATCGAACCCGGGTCTCCAGCGCTGTAAGGCAGCAACTCCACCGCTGCGCCACCGTGCCGCCTGTGGTTCTCAGCATCGCAGCTGGGAAATACACCATCCTTGGGCGTCCTTGGGCACAGTGGCTCAACAGTAGAGTTGCAGCACCAGAGACTCGGGTTCGATCCTGACTATGGGTGCTGTCTGTACAGAGTTTGTACGTTCTCCCCGTGACCACACGGGTTCCCTCCAGGTGTTCCAGGTTCCTTCCAAACTCCAAGGACGGACGGATTTGTAAGTTGCGTGAGAAAAAACTGCAGAGGCTGGTTTAAATCGAAGGTAGGCACAAAATGCTGGAATAACTCAGCGGGACAGGCAGCATCTCCGGAGAGAAGGAATGGGTGATGTTTCGGGTCGAGACCCTTCTTCGTACTGAAGAAGGGTCTCGACCCGAAACGTCACCCATTCCTTCTCTGCAGAGATGCTGCCTGTCCCGCTGAGTTACTCCAGCATTTTGTGTCTATCTCAGATTTGTAAGTTAATTGGCTTCGGTAAAAATTGTAAATTGTCCCTAGTTTGTAGGATAGTGTTAGCGCACTAGGACCGCTAGTTGGTGCTGACTCAGTGGGCCAAAGGGCCTGTTTCTGCACAGTATCTCTAAAGTCGACTCTAGACCCTAAAGATAGAACTAGTGTATGGGGTGATCGCTGGTCGCTGCGGGCTCGGTGGGTCGAAGGTGTCTGAAGCAGGGTCTCGACCTGAGACGTCACACGTTCCTTCTCTCCAGAGATGCTGCCTGCCCCACTGAGTTACTCCAGCATTTTGTGTCTATCTTCGGTGGGCCGAAGTGCCTGTTTCCACGTTGTATAGAAACATAGAAACATAGAAAATAGGTGCAGGAGGAGGCCATTCGGCCCTTCGAGCCTGCACCGCCATTCAATATGATCATGGCTGATCATCCAGCTCAGTAACCTGTACCTGCCTTCTCTCCATACCCCCTGATCCCTTTAGCCACAAGGGCCACATCTACCTCCCTCTTAAATATAGCCAATGAACTGGCCTCAACTACCTTCTGTGGCAGAGAATTCCACAGATTCGCCACTCTCTGTGTGAAGAAATGTTTTCTCATCTCGGTCCTAAAAGACTTCCCCCTTATCCTTAAGCTGTGACCCCTGGTTCTGGACTTCCCCAATATCGGGAACAATCTTCCCGCATCTAGCCTCTCCAACTCCTTAGGAATTTTATATGTTTCTATAAGATCCCCCCTCAGTCTTCTAAATTCCAGCGAGTATAAGCCTAGTCTATCCAGTCTTTCTTCATATGAAAGTCCTGCCAATCTGGTGAACCTTCTCTGTACTCTCTCTTAGGCTAGAATGTCTTTCCTCAGATTAGGAGACCAAAACTGTACACAATACTCCAGGTGCGGTCTCACCAAGGCCCTGTACAACTGCAGTAGAACCTCCCTGCTCCTATACACAAATCCTCTTGCTATGAATGCTAACATACCATTCGCTTTCTTCACTGCCTGCTGCACCTGCACGCTTGCTTTCAATGACTGGTGCACCATGACACCCAGGTCACGTTGCATCTCCCCTTTTCCTAATTGGCCACCATTCAGGTAATACTCTGCTTTCCTGTTCTTGCCGCCAAAGTGGATATCTCTGAACTAAACTGAACTTGCATCGACCGTGGCAATTCCCATATGTGTTTTGCCAGTTTCACTTTCACTGGGGTCTGTCGGCTTCTGAATGTGGAGGAACTATATTGGCGGGCAGCACCAGCTGATGCCCAGCCTCCGTGCCTCCTTTTGTACGAGCGCTGGTAATGGTTGACCGCACAAGTCTGATGTACAGGTTATCCGGATGAGAAACCTCACTCTGCCCCAGTGTCTGCCCCTTCGGCCTGCTTGCGATCCGCAACGTGCCGAGAATGATGCTCTTGGCAGCTTCTGAATATCAGAGTCCACGAATTACTCTGTAAACCTTAGCTTACGTGCAGCCAAAGAGGAGGCTGGGCAGCCTGTTGGGTTGGATCCAGATCTTGTGACTCTGCTTTATTGTGTTTCCACATGCCGGTTGAGCATCAGTAAGATGATCTCCCGGCAGCAAAACACTTTAATCTCCCCTTCCCATTCCCACACTGACCTCAGACACGAAATGCTGGAGTAACTCGGCGGGACAGGCAGCATCCCGGGAGAGAAGGAATGGGTGACGTTTCAGGTCGAGACCCTTCTCTGAAGCAGGGTCTCTACCAACAACCTCTTGCCTTCTCTGAAGAAGGGTCTCTACCCGAAAAATGCTCCCCATTCCTTCTCTCCAGAGATGCTGTCTGTCCAGCTGAGTTACTCCAGCATTTTGCGTCTATGTTCAGTGTAAACCAGCATCTGCAGTTCATTCCTACCCATACCGACCATCGTCAGAGTGAAGCCAAACAAAACTTGGATGAACAGCACCTCATATTTCACTTGGGCAGCTTACACCCCAGCGGTATGAATATTGAATTCTAACTTCAAGTAACCTTTGTATCCCCTCTCTCTCCGTCCCTCCCCCACTCTAGTCATTGCACTAGTTTCACTGTCGTCTTGTTGTGTTTCACTGTGTGTATAACTCGTTATCACCTACCCGACAGCCAACAATTGACCATTGTGGGCTCCGGCTTCCCTTGATCATCATTGCTGTTTGCATATCTTTTATTCATTTGTCCCATGCGCCGTCTATATCCCTCGTTTCCCCTTCCCCTGACTCTCAGTCTGAAGAAGTCAGTCTCGACCCGAAACGTCACCTATTCCTTTTCTCCAGAGACGCTGCCTGACCCGCTGAGTTACTCCAGCGTTTTGTGTCTTTGTTGCAGGAGTTGGGAAGTCAGGGGCACCGCTGGTGTCACTGACCACTACACCTGTGGGCCAAAGTGACTGTTTCCATGTTGTATCTCGAAACAAAATGAAACACAATGAAACAAAGCAAAACTAAACTAAACTAAACTAAAGTAAAACTTTTATAATATAATATAAAGTTTATCAATATAAATTAAAATAATATAATATTCTTCTCTAAAGAAAGGTCTCGACCCGAAACGTCACCTATTCCTTTTCTCCAGAGATGCTGCCTGACCCGCTGTTACTCCAGCTTTTTGTGTCTGTCTTGAATATAATGTATTGCACTTTATGCATTTAAATAGGTAACGTATTAGGCAGGGAGCAGAAGACAGTGTTGTGCTCCTGGGTCTTTCGAAGCAGCTTACATATTAAAGGCGGCGTGGAGCCCTGGTGCTCACAGTGCCCGGAGGCTGAGCTTGGAGATCAGACTGCAGTATGCTGAAGAAGCTGGTATGACCCTTTTTCACTTCGATAAGTTTTAACGAGAGGCGGGACGCAGTACAAGGGGAATGAATCTCAGCTCCTCTTTAGCTCACGGCTATTGGACGAGCGTAACGTTTGCCACGCCAAGCCAAACCCGCGGGAACGGCAGGAGCGGTTCACGGATCCGGGTATCTCGTTGAGCAAGATTTGATATCGCTGCAGGTCGCAGGAGAGTGGGGGTCGGTGGTGACGTCTGATCCTTAACTGTTTTCAGGGCCGTACGAGTGTTGAGTTGTTGGGAACTGGATTTATCTGCAAAGTAAAACTTTATCTAAAGGAGAACTTCCTCGTCTTGCAGAAATGATCACAGAGTGGTGCAGAGTGGAAAGAAGCCCAACTTGCCCACACCGCCCAGCATGTTCCAGTTACACTAGTCCCACCTGCCCGCGTTTGGTCCATATCCCTCCAAACCTGTCCTATCCATGTACCTGTCTAACTGTTTCTTAAATGTTGGGATAGTCCCTGCCTCAACTACCTCCTCCAGCGGCTTGTTCCATACACCCACCACCCTCTGGGTGAAAAAAGTTACCCCTCAGATTCCTATTAAATCTTTTCCCCTTCACCTCAAACCAATGTCCTCTGGCCCTCGATTCATCTACTCTGGACACGAGGAGTCTCATGACTCAAGTGAGGAGTCATGAGAACATTGTCCATTTATGTTCCTTAATATAAGTCAATGCCTGTCCAATACCATGGCAACCGTTGACTTGAGATCAACAAACATGGTGGCAAACGTCCTCAGAGAAATGTTACCGTAACTGTGGAAACCCATCACAAGTAGGATACACCACCTCTCCAGCAACTTGCAATTCCATATTAGTTTCTTCACTATAAACTGCTGACATCTCTGTATCGGTCATGGCAATACCAGAGAGTAGACTTCACAAAGGAGTTGTGACTCAACGGGACAGGCAGCATCTCTGGAGAAATGGAATAGGAGACATTTCAGGTCGAGACCCTTCATCAGGAACTCAAGTTATGCAGTCTGATCAAGGGTCTCGATCTGAAACGTCACCTATTCCTTTTCTCCAGTGATGCTGCCTGACCCGCCGAGTTACTCCAGCAGTTTGGGTCCATTATCGGCAACCAGCATCGGCAGTTCCTTCCTACACAAAGGTGTTGTGGTCAGGGAAGGTCTAGAGGGGATGTTATCCATAAGCAAATCACTTGAGCCAGCTGTAGCACAGTGGCGCAGGGATAGACTTGCCACCTTACAGCGCCGGAGACCCGGGTTCGATCCTGACTACGGGTGCTGTCTATACGGAGTTTGCAAGTTCTCCCCGTGACCTGCGTGCGTTTTCTCTGGGTGCTCCGGTTTCCTCCCACACTCCAAAGACGTACGGGTTTGTCGGTTGATTGATTCCTGTAACTTATCCCATGTGTGCAGGATAGTCCTATATAAGGGGTGAAGGCTGGTCGGCCGGGACTCGCTTGGCCGATGGGCTTGTTTACGCACTGAATCTCTAAAGTTTATAAAGCCAATTTGGCCTGGAGGAAACTTAAAGAAATGATGGTGTGGGAGTGAAGTGTGTTGGAGGTTCATGGGGGTATTGTTGCCAGTATCTTGTTGCTAAGGGCGGCACGGTGGCGCAGCGGTAGCGTTGCTGCCTTACAGTCCGTGCTGTCCGTACGGAGTTTGTACGTTCTCCCCGTGACCTGCGTGGGTTTTCTCCGAGATCTTCGGTTTCCTCCCACACTCCAAAGACGTACAGGTATGTCGGTTAATTGGCTTGGCGTGTGTGTAAATTGTCCCTAGTGAGTGTAGGATAGTGTTAATGTGTGTGGGGATCGCTGGTCGGCGCGGTCACGGTGGGCTGAGGGGCCTGTTTCCGCGCTGTATCTCTAAACTCTAAGCTAAAGATATAGTGAGGGGAGTAGTTTGGTGCTGTGCTGTTAGCATAGTCTGAACTCCAAACATGCTGGGACCAGGGTTGTGGGAATTGTGGAGAGGATTTAAAATGAAATACGTAAAATGGTGGCAGGGGATCAAAGGTGGGGAGATGCAGTAAGCCAAAGTTGCGAGACAAGGCGAGAGAGAAAGTCGGTGAAATGGGAAATGGGAAACAGATTGTGACAGGGAGAGAGAGAATATAGAAAGGCCCAGATCTAAATCAGCTGAAAAGGTGAGAGTTGAAATTTGTAATGAAGGACAAAACTAAAGCTTTGTCCTTGAATGCATGTAGTGGTCGACACAATGAATAAACTGAAAACTCAAATCAAAATAGATATACATATATATATGAATTAACAGCAATTAGAGTCATAGAGAAACATAGAAACAGAGAAAGTAGGTGCCATTCGGCCCTTCGAGCCAGCACCGCCATTCAATATGATCATGGCTGATCGTCCAAAATCAGTACCCCGTTCCTGCTGTCTCCCCATATCCATTGATTTCTTTAGGCCTAAGAGCTAAATCTAACTCTCTCTTGAATACACCCAGTGAGTTGGCCCCCGCTGCCTTCTGAGGCAGAGAATTCCACAGATTCACAACTCTCTGGGTGAAAAAGTTTTTCCTCATCTCAGTCCTAAATGACCTACCCCTTATTCTTAAACTGTGGCCCCTGGTGCTGGACTCCCCCAACATCGGGAACATTTTTCCTGCATCTAGCCTGTCCAATCCTTTAAGGATTTTATATGTTTCTATACGATCCCCTCTCATCCTTCTAAATTCCAGTGAACTCAAGCCCAAGTCGACCCACGCATCAGCCTGGCAGAGACCAGGAGCTAAACACTTAATGGGGCAGGACATTTGAATGATTGAATTTTACATTCAAGAATTCAAGGCAAGTGTTTTAGACTAAACTCAGGGCAATTACGGAGGCAGGAACGGAGAGATATGGCTAAATTCAATTAACAAATGAGGTTAAAAGATTCGGTCAGTCGAGCTGCAGTGTTAAACATTCTTGAAAGGGATCTTCCAGGAGACATACAATAGACACAGTCCACTGAGAGGGAATAATTCCAGTGGGACAATCCACCAACAAAAAATGTTCATGATAATATCTGGCATTTAAAAAGCACATAAACGTGTAAAGTTAAGTCACACGTTCGCACTTTGGACAGAGTACAAAAAAAAAAGATTACAAGATGAACTAGGAAGGGAAGATTAAAGATTGAAGGAAAATAACCAGAAATTGGAAGGCACGGTGGCGCAGCGGTAGAGTTGCTGCCTTACCGCGCCAGAGACCCGGGTTCAATCCTGACTGCGGCTGCTGTCTGTACGGAGTTTGTCCGTTCTCCCCGTGACCAGCGTTTGTTTTTCTCTGGGATCTCCGGTTTCCTCCCACACTCCAAAGTAGGTTAATTGGTTTGGTAAATTGTAAATTGTTCCTGGTGTGTGTAGGATAGTGTTAATGTGCGGGGATCGCTGGTCGGCGCGGACTCGGTGGGCCGAAGGGCCTGTTTCCGCAATGTATCTCCAAACTGAACTAAACTAAACTAATAAAAGGACGTACCTTTGGAAAGGAGGAATTTCTTTAGCCGGCAGGCGGTGAATCTGTGGCATTCATTGCCGCAGACGACAGTGGAGGCCAAGCCATTGGGTGTTTTTAAAGTGGGGATTGACAGGCTCTTGATTAGTAAGTTCATCAATGGTAATGGGGAGAAGGCAGGAGAATGGAGTTGAGAGGGAAAAATGGATCAGCCATGACCGAATGGTGGTACTGACTCAATGTGTGGAATGGCCTTAGGTAGTATTAGATTTTCAGAAGACATTTGATAAGGTGCTGCATAAAACCTTATGGGGGCAATGAATGGTTTTGTGGTGTGAGAGGTATCACGTGGATGTGGAGAGGGGAGTGGATGATGAAGATGAAACTGAGCAGACTGTAGGCCTGAACAGATTTGCTTCTGATGGACAACTTTAGTTTAGTTTACTGTCACTTTTACTGAGGTAAAGTGAAAAGCTTTTGTTGCGTGCTAACCAGTCAGCGGAAAGACAATGCATGATGACAATCGAGCCACTTACAGTGTACAGATACATGGTAAACAATAACGTGATAAGGGAAGGTGTAATGTGTGGTATGCCACATGGATTGATGCAGGGACTACAATCTCCTTTCAGTCTATGACGTGGCTGCTAAATTGCCAGGCAATGTAAAGATAGGGAGGAGAATAAGTAGTGAAGTGGATGTGCGGAGGTACAAAAGGATTTGAAGACTTTGAGATTTTTTTGGGGGGCTCCAGGTTGTTAAACAGCCTAAGTTCATCGAGGTTCCTACCACAGACAGGCACAAAGTGCTGGAGTAACTCAGCGGGTCAGGCAGCATCTCTGGAGAACATGGAGAGGTGACGTTTAGGGTCGGGACCCTTACTCAGACCATACTACATCATAAGATGACCCTGTATCACAAGATCATGATAGGAGCAGAATTAGGCCATTCGGCCCATCAAGTCTACTCCGCCACTCAATCATGGCTGATCTATCTCTCCCTCCTAACCATATTCTCCTGCCTTCTCCCCATAACCCCTGACACCCACACTGTTCCACACTGGAATTTAAGGGAAGGTTAACGGATATGAGTGGATCCTGTCTCTGCCACCTCCTGTATTCAATGGACATTTTCCAATCTTGATTAGTGCGGGTGTCAGAGGTTGCGGGGAGAAGGCAGGAGAATGCGGTTCAGAGGGAGAGATAGATCAGCCATGATTGAATGGCGGAGTGGACTTGATGGGCCGAATGGCCTAATTCTACTCCTATCACTTATGACATGATCTGCCTTGGACTGGAGTCAAATTCAATCTGAAGTCACTTGAAGGCCGTTATAACACACAATGTCTATGTTTCTATGTTTCTATAAATGTTTACCAGGGGTCGGTTATTGAGTGTTTAAACATTTACGACTGGCTTAGAGTAAAGTGCCGTTTTCCTGGTATCACGTTTGGTTAAGAGTTTGCCAACTGCTAATAAAATGCAGCAAGTGCCAAGTATACGTGGCCCGTGATTGGCTAAAATGTGGGGGTGTTCACTGCCATTTTGCTCGGGTCACGTGACCCAGATCAGGCACGGTGGCGCAGCGGTAGAGCTGCTGCCTCACAGCGCCGGAGACCCGGGTTCGATCCCGACCACGGACGCTGTCTGCATGGCGTTTGATACGTTCTCCCCGTGACAGCGTGGGATTTCTCCGGGACCTTCCTCCCACATTCTGAAGACATACAAAATGTTTGTAGGTTAATTGGCTATGGTGAATATTGTAAATCGTCTCCATTGTGTATAGGATAGTGTTAGGGTGTGGGGATCGTTGGTCGATGCGGACTCGGTGGCTCGAAGGGTTTGTTTCCATGCTGTATCTCTAAACTAAACTAAAAGGAGGACTGACCTGCTGTGCTCCTGAACAAGGCGATGGAGGGCTTTCAACACTCCATATATTCATGGGGTAGATCCATGAATGTACGATGAGCGTTTGACACCACTGGACCTGTACTCATAGAGTGATACAATGTGGAAACAAGCCCTTCATCCAACTTGCCCACACGACCAACATGCTCCATCTACACGAGTCCCACCTGCTTACCTTTGGCCCGCATCCCTCTAAACTTGTCCTATCCATGCACCTGTCTAATTGTTTCTCAAAAATGGCGATAGTCCCAGCTTCCACTACCTCCTCCTGCAGCTCGTTCCATACACCCATCACCCTTTGTGTAAAAAAACGTACCCCTCAAGTTCCTGTTAAATCTTTCCCCCCTCACCTTTGATATATGTCCTTTGGTTCTCGATTCCCGTACTCTGGACAGGAGATTCTGTGAGCCTACCCGATCTATTCCTCTCGTGATTTTGTACACCTCTATAAGATCGCCCCTCATCCCCCTGCGCTCCAAGGGATAGAGTCCCAGCCTGCTTAACCTCTCCCTGTAGCTCAGGCCCTCGAGTCCTCGCCACAACCTCGTAAATCTTCTCAGCACCCTTCCCAGCTTGAAACTGTTTAGTCCTCTCTGAACCCAGCTTTCCCTACATAAGCCTGCAAATTAATTCCCTTCAGCTACTGAATCTATTGTTTTTAATGTATTTATTCCTTGTTTGGGATCTGGGAGTTTTGTGCCCATTTAGAGCCCATCTCTAGTTGCCTTGGAGAGGGTGGTAATTGAATTGCTCTCCTGAACTGCTGTGGTCCCTCTTGTGAGGGAGACAGTTCCAGGATTCACAACTAATGATTGTGTTTGGACTTTACTTCCACCGAGTCATGCATTTCAGATCGATACAAACCTCTCCGTGGAATAATATCTTCACCTCTCCTCAGGGATGTTTGCCAATTATTTCAGATTCACGACCATTCAACCATACAGTCAAAAGTTAATTTTAATGAGGAAACAAGGAACTACAGATGCTGGCTTTCAAAGGAAGGCAGAGTGCTGGAGCAACTCAGTGGGTCAGGCAGCATCTCTGGAGAACACGGATAGATGACTTCTCAGGTCAGGACCCTTCCTCAGACTGAAGAAGGTCAGCAGGTCTGAAGAAGGGTCCTGACCTGTGACGTCATCTATCCATGTTCTCCAGAGATGCTGCCTGACCCGTGGGGTTACTCCAGCACTTTGTGTCTTCTTAAGTTTAATCTCACCCGCCTGCATATGATCCATATCCCTCCGTTCCCCACATATCCAGGTGCTGAAGATGGGGTCTCGACCCAAAACGTCACCCATTCCTTTTCTCCAGAGATGCTGCCTGTCCTGCTGAGTTACTCCAGCATTTTGTGCGTATCTAAAAGCCTCTTAAATGCCATTGGTGTATCTGCCTCCACCACCATCCCTGGAAGTGCGTTCCAGGTACCCTCCCACAAACCTGGGAGGAAACCCACACGATCAAGGGGAGAAACTGTAAACCCCGTACAGACGGCACCCGAAGTTAGGATCGAACCCGGGTCTCTGGCGCCGTGAGGCAGCAACTCGACTGCTGTGGCACCGTGACGACCTTGTAGAAGCGAGGAACTGTAGATGCTGGTTTCCAAACAAGGACACAAGGTGTTGGAGTAATTCAGTGGGTCAGGCAGCGTCTCAGGAGGACATGGATAGGTGATGTTTTGGGTCGGACTGACTGTAGGGGCTTCTTTGTCTTCTTCCTTCTTTGCTTTCCGTTTGGTTGGAAGATTCTGCGCAGTGCAAATGGATTCCTTGGTCCTTCTTGCTCATTGAATGTCCTCTTGAAGAGTGAGGTAGAATGCACAGAGTATTAGTGCCTGGTTTACAAAGAGTATTAGTGCCTTGTTTACACAGTATTAGTGCCTGGTTTACACAGAGTATTAGTGCCTGGTTTACACAGAGTATTAGTGCCTGGTTTACACAGAGTATTAGTGCCTGGTTTACACAGAGTATTAGTGCCTTGTTTACACAGTATTAGTGCCTGGTTTACACAGAGTATTAGTGCCTGGTTTACACAGAGTATTAGTGCCTGGTTTACACTGAATATTAGTGCCTGGTTTACACAGAGTATTAGTGCCTGGTTTACACAGAGTATTAGTGCCTTGTTTACACAGTATTAGTGCCTGGTTTACACAGAGTATTAGTGCCTGGTTTACACAGAGTATTAGTGCCTGGTTTACAGAGAGTATTAGTGCCTGGTTTACACAGAGTATTAGTGCCTTGTTTACACAGTATTAGTGCCTGGTTTACACAGAGTATTAGTGCCAGGCTTACAGAGAGTATTCGTGCGTGGTTTAGAGAGAGTATTAGTGCGTGGTTTACAGAGAGTATTAGTGCCTGGTTTACACAGAGTATTAGTGCCTGGTTTACAGAGAGTATTAGTGCGTGGTTTACAGAGAGTATTAGTGCGTGGTTTACCGAGTATTAGTGCCTGGTTTACAGAGTATTAGTGCTGGTATACAGAGAGTATTCGTGCCTGGTTTACAGTGAGTATTAGTGCCTGGTTTACACAGAGTATTCGTACCTGGTTTACACAGAGTATTCGTACCTGGTTTACACAGAGTATTCGTACCTGGTTTACACAGAGTATTCGTACCTGGTTTACACAGAGTATTAGTGCCTTGTTTACACAGTATTAGTGCCTGGTTTACACAGAGTATTAGTGCCTGGTTTACACAGAGTATTAGTGCCTGGTTTACACAGAGTATTAATGCCTGGTTTACATGAGTATTAGTGCCTGGTTTACACAGAGTATTAGTGCCTGGTTTACAGATTATTAGTGCCTGGTTTACCGAGAGTATTATTGCCTGGTTTACAGAGTATTAGTGTGTGGTTTACAGAGAGTATTAGTGTCTGGTTTACAGAGAGTATTAGTGCGTGGTTCACAGAGTATTAGTGTGTGGTTTACAGAGAGTATTAGTGCGTGGTTTATAGAGTAAGTGCCTGGTTTACAGAGAGTATTAGTGCCTGGTTTACTGAGAGTATTAGTGCCTAGTTTACAGAGAGTATTAGTGCGTGGTTTACAGAGAGTATTAGTGCCAGGCTTACAGAGAGTATTCGTGCGTGGTTTAGAGAGAGTATTAGTGCGTGGTTTACAGAGAGTATTAGTGCCTGGTTTACACAGAGTATTAGTGCTTGGTTTACAGAGAGTATTAGTGCGTGGTTTACAGAGAGTATTAGTGCGTGGTTTACCGAGTATTAGTGCCTGGTTTACAGAGTATTAGTGCTGGTATACAGAGAGTATTCGTGCCTGGTTTACAGTGAGTATTAGTGCCTGGTTTACACAGAGTATTCGTACCTGGTTTACACAGAGTATTCGTACCTGGTTTACACAGAGTATTCGTACCTGGTTTACACAGAGTATTCGTACCTGGTTTACAGAGTATTAGTGCCTGGTATACAGAGAGTATTGGTGCCTGGTTTGCAGAGAGTATTAGTGCCTAGTTTACAGAGAGTATTAGTGCGTGGTTTACAGAGAGTATTAGTGCCAGGCTTACAGAGAGTATTCGTGCGTGGTTTAGAGAGTATTAGTGTGTGGTTTACAGTGAGTATTAGTGCCTGGTTTACACAGAGTATTCGTACCTGGTTTACACAGAGTATTCGTACCTGGTTTAATGATTATTAGTGCCTTGATTACACAGTATTAGTGCCTGGTTTACACAGAGTATTAGTGCCTGGTTTACAGAGAGTATTAGTGTCTGGTTTACAGAGAGTATTAGTGCGTGGTTCACAGAGTATTAGTGCCTGGTTTACAGAGAGTATTAGTGCGTGGTTCACAGAGTATTAGTGCCTGGTTTACAGAGAGTATTAGTGCCTGGCTTACAGAGAGTATTAGTGCGTGGTTTACAGAGAGTATTAGTGGGTGGTTTACAGAGAGTATTAGTGTGTGGTTTACAGAGAGTATTCATGCCTGGTTTACAGAGAGTATTAGTGCGTGGTTTACAGAGAGTATTCATGCCTGGTTTACAGAGAGTATTAGTGCCTGGTTTACCGAGAGTACTCATGCCTGGTTTACAGAGTATTAGTGCCTGGTTTACCGAGAGTATTCATGCCTTGAACTTTACTATGGGCGGTAATAAAAGACTAGGGACTCAGGAACACACACCTCTCAGTGAATGTAGCGGACTGGGAATTGTGTGATGGATGATGTGAATCCACTGGAATTTCATTGAAGCAAGATGGGGCTCCCAGGATCAGCAAAGAAAATGAAGAGGGACCCGGGGGGGGGGGGAGAGGGGGGCGCTGCTGAGAACAAAGGGGGACCCATCATGGGGACCTCATGAGACCAAGAGTGACCCAGCAGGGGAGGGGTGGGGGCGACAACAGAGGGGGACCCAGCGTGGGGGTGGGGGGCGCCGAGAACGAAGGGGTACCTGGCATGGGGGGAGGGAGGGGGGGGAACGAAGAAGGGATGAGCACTTTTTGTAACTTTGTCGGTGCCTTTGCAGCGACTCTTTTGCGTACTTTGTATGAAAAATACATCAAAATGTCACTGCCACTAGCTGGGTGCAAGTGACAATAGAGTATCATTATCATCCTCATCATCCTCCATCCTCCCCCCACCCTAACTCAATGCATTGATGCGAATTGGGGCATTCCTTTACGGAAAAAGTCTTGCCGATGAGAATCCTGCTTTAGATGGGGCCACGCTGGTCATTAAATCGGCAAGCAATGTAATCTTCAGACATGTCACGCTTTAGTCCGAAGAAGGGTCTCGACCCGAAACGTCACCCAATCCTTCTCTCCAGAGATGCTGCCTGTCCCGCTGAGTTACTCCAGCATTTTGTGTCGTGCTTTAGACTTGGGATCGATGATGCTTCAGCAAATCCTATTTAAGTGCAGATTATTTAATGCTCATTGAATTAGATGCCACAGAAAGAGCCCATTCAGCGCAACCCTGTGACAGAGCTTTCCAATTTGTTACTATTTCCCCCGCCCTCGGATTTAGTATATTTTTTTACGTTTACCCATTTTTGGTTTTTCTTTTGCAATTTAAAGCCAAACTTGTTCCTATTCCTGCTCCCCCTTTCTGGCGATCCGTTCCAGATCCCAACCTTTGATGTGCAGGAAGGAACTGCAGGTGCTGGTTTACACCGAAGACAGGCACAAAGTGCTGGAGTAACTCGAAGGAACGGGCAGAAGAAGAAGGGTCTCGACCCGAAACGTCACCCGTTCTTTCCATCCACAGAGGCTCCCTGTCCTGCCGAGTTACCCCAGCATTTTGTATCCATCTCCACACTGTGATGCTGGGGAAAGGCTGTGATTAGTGTGTTACTGCACAGATGGTGCTCTGACCACAGCCACTCACCATGCCTATCGATGGTCTGGCTGAGAGAATCAAACCCTTTTCACACAAAGGGTGGTGGGTGTATGGAACAAGCTGCCAGAGGAGGCTGTTGAGGCTGGGACTATCCCAACGCTTAAGAAACAGTTAGACAGGTGAATAGGACAGGTTCGGAGGGATATTGACCAAGCGCAGGCAGGTGGGACTAGTGTAGCTGGGACATTGTTGGCTGGTGTGGGCAAGTTGGGCTGAAGGGCCTGTTTCCACACTGACTCTATAACTCTACTTGTCCAAGTCCATTGTCCACGCTAAACTGGGCTGCATTGTGAGTACACAGGAGGATATAAAGACTTCAGGGGGTCTGAGTGTAGTTCAATGACTAAAGATTGAGTGATGTTGATGTCCAAATGGACGTTGTGCGTCTACCCAAGTCGCAGAGGCCAACATGTAGGTACATAAGAGATATGGGCGGCATGGTGGCGCAGCAGTAGAGTTGCTGCCTCGCAGCGCCAGAGACCCCGGTTCAATCCTGACTACGGGTGCTGTCCATACGGAGTTTGTACGTTCTCCCTGTGACCGCGTGGGCTTTCTCCGGGAGCTCCGGTTTCCTTCCACACTCCAAAGACGTCCAGGTTTGTAGGTTAATTGGTCTCGGTAAGTTGTAAATTGTCCCCATTGAGCAGGATAGTGCTAGTGTACAGTGATCACTGGCGGCACGGACTCGGTGGGCTGAAGGGCCTGTTTCCGTGCTGTATCTTCTGCACTAAAGTCTAGAGATTGGGAGGGCAAATGGCTTGTTCGCCTTTTGTTATGAGATGGTTTGATGACAGGAGTCAGGAAATCTTAGAAACACCAGGAACTGCAGATGCTGAAATCTTGAGCAAAACGCAAAGCGATGGAGTAACTACATCGATTTCAGTTGTCTGTAGTTTAGTTTAGTTTACTATTGTCGCACGTGCCGAGGTACAGTGAAAAGCTTTTGTTTGCATGCTATCCTGTCAAAGAGAAGACTATACATGATTCAAGAAAAAGAGTACAAAATGAGTGCAAAGATAAAGTCCAATTAAATATAGTTCAAAGGTCTGCAAAGAGGGAAAGGTTAGGTTGGGACCACACTCTAGCTGGTGAGAGGACAGTTCAGTTGCCTGATAACAGCCAGGAAGAAACAGTCCCTGAATCTGGAGGTGTGCGTCTTCACATTTCTGTGCCTCTTGCCCGATGGGAGAGGGGAGGAGAGGGAGTGGCCGGGGTGCGACTCGTCCTCTATCAGGCTGCTGGCCTTGCCGAGGCGGCACGGTGGCGCAACGGTAGAGTTGCTGCTTTACAGCGAATGCAGCGCCGGAGACAGGTTCGATCCTGACTACGGGCACCGTCTGTACGGAGTTTGTACGTTCTCCCCGTGACCTGCGTGGGTTTTCTCCGAGATCTTCGGTTTCCTCCCACACTCCAAAGACGTGCAGGTATGTAGGTTAATTGACTGGGTAAATGTAAAAAATTGTCCCTAGTGTGTGTAGGATAGTGTTAATGTGCGGGGATCGCTGGGCGGTGCGGACTTGGTGGGCCGAAAAGGCCTGTTTCCGCGCTGTATCTGAAATATGAAATATGAAAATATGAAAAATAAGTGTAGATGGAGTCAATGGAAGGGAAGTTGATTTGCGTGATGGTCTGGGCTGCGTCCACAATAGACAATAGGTGCAGGAGGAGGCCATTCGGCCCTTCGAACCAGCACCGCCATTCAATGTGATCATGGCTGATCATTCTCAACCAGTACCCCGTTCCTGCCTTCTCCCCATACCCCCTGACTCCACTATCCTTATGAGCTCTATCTAGCTCTCTCTTGAATGCATTCAGAGAATTGGCCTCCACTGCCTTCTGAGGCAGAGAATTCCACAGATTCACAACTCTCTGACTGAAAAAGTTTTTTCTCATCTCAGTTCTAAATGGCCTACCCCTTATTCTTAAACTGTGGCCCCTTGTTCTGGACTCCCCCAACGTTGGGAACATGTTTCCTGCCTCTAACGTGTCCAACCCCTTAATAATCTTATACGTTTCGATAAGATCCCCTCTCATCCTTCTAAATTCCAGTGTATACAAGCCTACACAACACAACTCTCTGCGATTTCTCCTGGTCTTTGGACTTGAGAGTTTGGAGATACATTGTGGAAACATACCATTCTCCTACCAAGTCCCCAGCCGACCAGCGACCACCGGCACTACCCTGCACTCCAGGGGCAATGTATAATTTAACTGAAGCCAAACTCCCACCCCATGCAGGACACTGTCACTGCACTGAGTAACTCCTTCAGTGACGGACTCCTTCACCCCAAGTGCGTGGAGAGATATCGGAGGTCCTTCCTTCCCGCTGCTGTGAGACTGCACAACCAGCACTGCTCCCAGCAGACTAGTCAACAGACCAGTTAACAGTAAAAAAAACACAGTAAATGATGACGATTATCCTTATCTTTATTTTTATTTATAATGAATGTCTCTTGCTATCAATAGACAATAGGTGCAGGAGTAGGCCATTCGGCCCTTCGAGCCAGCACCACCATTCAATGTGATCATGGCTGATCATTCTCAATCAGTACCCCGTTCCTGCCTTCTCCCCATACCCCCTGACTCCGCTATCCTTAAGAGCTCTATCTAGCTCTCTCTTAAATGCATTCAGAGAATTGGCCTCCACTGCCTTCTGAGGCTGTAACTCTGGAAATTTCCCCGGTGTGGGACAAATAAAGGAGATTATTATTATTATTATTATTATTATTATTATTATTATTATTATTATTATTATTATTATTATTATTATTATTATTATTATTATTATTATTATTATCCGACAAAACTACATTTTTGGAACGTGGGAGGAAACCGGAGCACCCGAAGCACAGGCAGAGCGTGCAATCTCCGTACAGACAGCACCCGTAGTCAGGATTGAACTGCCTGTTCCGGGCTTACGTCCGTGCCCACGTGTCCCGGGGACTCTGGAGGCCTTACGTGAACGCTGGTCGCCGCGGGGGGTCGAATGTATTGTTGACAGAGATGGCGGGATTTTAATGTGATAATTGTTTATTTTGTAAACTGCCGATACAGGCGGCTTTTGTTTGATCACATTTTGCTTAGTATGTTTGTATGGTTTTCTTTGGAATAAAACTTTGATATTAAAAAATTTTTTTTTTAAAGTAGTCAGGATTGAACACGTGTCGAATAAGTTTTATTTTTTTGGAATAAGTTTTATTGGCCTCGGTGCTTTGCTCGCAAGTAACAACACGGCGTACAGTAAACAATGAAGAATAAAACATAAAAACTCTAAAACATTAACAATAAAACGTTATAGTTTAAACATGTGAGTGAAATAAAACACCAGAGCAAAAGGAAGCTACAGACTTTCGGTTGTTGAGTAGAGCTACTGCTCGTAGGGAAAAAAGCTGGTTTGATGTCTGGCTGTGGCGGCTTTGACAGTGCCGAGTCTACCACGCTATTAGGCAGCAACTCTGAAGCTGTGCGGCTGGGCCTTCTTGGATGAGCCGTTCCCAAACCATGCCGTTCTGCTTCAGGACCAGGCAACACCCATGTGGGAATTTTTCGATGCCCTTTTGAGTCGGGAGTCTCCGTTAGACTGGAGTACATGGCCCTGCATGGACTACATCCGGAGTATTGTGGACAGTTTTATTCTCCTTACTTCAGGAAGAATTACTAGCCAAAGAGGGAGCACCCCAAAGATTCACTGATTCCAGCTCATGAGTTCAGAAGCTGCAGTAGAAGAATGAGGCCATTCGGCCCCATCAGGTCCACTCTGCCATTTAACCAGGGCTGATCTATCTTTCCCTCTCAACCCCATTCTCCCCATAACCCCTGACACCCATACTAATCAAGAATCTATCAATCTCCACCTTAATAAAAAATATATCCATAAATTTGGCCTCCACAGCCTTCTGTGGCTAAGAATTCCACAGATTCACCACCCTCTGACTCAAGAAACTGCTCCTCATCAGCTTTCTAGAGGTACGTCCTTTTATTCTGAGGCTGTGGCCTCTGGTCCTAGACTCTCCCACCTCTCCACATCCACTCTGTCCAGGCCTTTCACTATTCGAGGGATGAGTGACGAGGCATGGGGAGAGATAGAATAGATCGGGGCTATCTCCTTTATAATTTAGAAGCAGGAGCAGTTCGACACAATTCTTACAGGGCTTAACGGGCTCAATACTGGTTGAATGTCACGTGGACCGAGAAATGCAGGGCACAGTCTGAACACGAGGAGCAATTTGTTCACGACTGTAATGAGAGTAATTTCTTCACTCAGAGTCATGAGCCTTTGTTTAAAAAAAAAATAGAGATGAATAAATCACGGGGCATTAAGGGAATTAAAGGAACGCGGGGGATTTCAGGAAAATGGTGCTGACACAGAAGATTGAGCGGCACATTGACGGATGGTGGAGCAGGTTCAGAAGGCCATGTGCTGGCTTCAGCACTGCTCTCTCTGTCTTTGCCTGGGCTTATTACTGGCCTCAGCAATAATCACGGCTCGGTTTTTAATTTGCAGTTTCTGCGAAGGAAGTTTTTCTTGTTCATCTTCGTGGTGGGAATCGGTGGGAGCTTCCAGTTTGGGTTCAACGTCTCCGCCATAAATTCACCATCAGAGGTAAGAAGGGCATGGGGTGTTTCGTAAGGTCATAAGTAACAGGAGCAGAATTAGGCCATTCGGCCCATCAAAGTCTATTCCGCCATTTAATCACGGCTGATCTATCTCTCCTTCCTGACCTCATTCTCCTGCCTTTAAAGTGGAGATTGACAGATTCTTGATTAGTACGGGTGTCAGGGGTTATGGGGAGAAGGCAGGGGAATGGGGTTGAGAGGGAAAGATAGAGCAGCCACGATCGAATGGCGGAGTAGACTTGATGGGCCGAATGGCCTAATTCTGCTCCTGGACCTTATGAACATGGTATTTCTAATACTGATACCCTCACCAACAATCACAGTGGTCCTCGAAGATGCCTGAAATTATATTGCAGTTTAATGGACGACCCGGCGTTGGTGGACGACCGTGAGGGACTGTGGAAGAACAAAGGGGGACCCGGTGTGGGGGAAGGGGAGGGGGGGGGTGCACTCTGGTTTTACAATGCTCTGCCCGGGGGCTAAGCCTGTGTTTGTTTGTTCGTTTGTTCCGGTTAAGGTGCTGCGCACACAGCAGCCAGCCAACAGCCGCTTGTCTTTATCTTTCCTTCATCTTCTCACCTTCAATTTAATTTTAATTTCAAGTTTTCCGTGTACCTTGTTGTGCGTTGTGACTGTTGGCAGACCAATTTCCCATCCGGGGGGGGGGGGGGGGGGGGGGGATGAATAAAGTTTTATCGTGACGTATCGCATCGTATCGTAGTGTTGATCTCCTGTGCCCTATTACCTCTCCTTCCAGTACATTAAGGCCTTCATCAATGAAACGTGGATCGATCGCTACGATACTCCGCTGCAGGAGTATTCATTAATGCTCCTGTGGTCCTTCATTGTAGCTGTGTACCCAGTTGGAGGGTTTGTGGGGGCACAATTTGCTGCAGTTTTAACGGTGAGATACGGAAGGTAAGATCGCCAGACGGGAGGTGACGTGGCCAGGCTTGGCACCACCTGCTCTTAATTTGTCTCCATTTACAACCTGCCTTGGTTTAGTTCGGGGTGACACGGTGGCGCAGCGGTAGAGTTGCTGCCTCGCAGTGCCAGAGACACGGGCTCGCTCCTGACTACGGGCGCATCTCTGTACGGAGTTTGTACGTTCTCCCCGTGACCTGCGTGGGCTTTACCCCATGATCTCCAGTCTCCTCCCACACTCCAACGACTAAACTAAACTAAACTAAAATCTTCATCAGGGGCCCGGCCCATCTTGCCCACACTGACCAACATGTCCCAGCTACACTAGTCCCACCTTGCCCGCGTTTGGTCCATATACCCTCCAAACCTATCCTATCCATGTACCTGTCGAACTGTTTCTTAAATGTTGGGATAGTCCCTGCTTCAACTACCTCCTCTGGCAGCTTGTTCCACACACCCACCACCCTTTGTATGCAAACGTTACCCCTCAGATTCCTATTTAATCTTTCCCCCTTCACCTTAAGCCTATGTCCTCTGGTCCTCGATTCACCTACTCTGGGCAAGAGACTCTGTGCATCTACCCGATCTATTCCTCTCATGATTTTGTACACCTCAATAAGATCACCCCTCATCCTCCTGCGCTCCAAGGAATAGAGACCCAGCCTGCTCAACCTCTCCCTGTTGCTCAGACCCTCGAGTCAATAGACAATAGACAATAGGTGCAGGAGTAGGCCATTCAGCCCTTCGAGCCAGCACTGCCATTCAATGCGATCATGGCTGATCACTCTCAATCAGTACCCCGTTCCAGCCTTCTCCCCATACCCCCTCACTCCGCTATCCTTAAGAGCTCTATCCAGCTCTCTCTTGAAAGCATCCAACGAACTGGCCTCCACTGCCTTCTGAGGCAGAGAATTCCACACCTTCACCACCCTCTGACTGAAAAAGTTCTTCCTCATCTCCGTTCTAAATGGCCTACCCCTTATTCTCAAACTGTGGCCCCTTGTTCTGGACTCCCCCAACATTGAGAACATGTTATCTGCCTCTAATGTGTCCAATCCCCTAATTATCTTATATGTTTCAATAAGATCCCCCCTCATCCTTCTAAATTCCAGTGTATACAAGCCCAATCGCTCCAGCCTTTCAACATACGACAGTCCCGCCATTCCGGGAACCAACCTAGTGAACCTACGCTGCACGCCCTCCATAGCAAGAATATCCTTCCTCAAATTTGGAGACCAAAACTGCACACAGTACTCCAGGTGCGGTCTCACCAGGGCCCGGTACAACTGTAGAAGGACCTCTCTGCTCCTATACTCAACTCCTCTTGTTACGAAGGCCAACATTCCATTGGCTTTCTTCACTGCCTGCTGAACCTGCATGCTTCCTTTCATTGACTGATGCACTAGGACACCCAGATCTCGTTGAACTCCCCCTCCTCCTAACTTGACAACATCCTTGTAAATCTTCTCTGCACCCTTTCCAGCTTGCCAACATCGTTCCCATAACACGGCGCCCAGAACTGTACACAATACTCTAAATGCGACCTCACCAACATTTTATACAACTGCAGCATCACCTCCCAACTTCAATACTCAATCTCTATCTATCTATACACTAAAACTCTCGTTTGTTTGTTTGTTTGTTCCTGAACTACAGCCAAAACGGTACACGATAGCACAACAATTTTAGGCCCACCTTACTCACCATCGTCCCTTTGGTGCTAATGGGGAAGAAGTTTCATTGAAATCGGTGTTATATTTTAAAAGTTATTCACATTTTAAAGTTTAAATCTATCTCCTAGGGAGGGAAGGGGGGGAGGATAAGGGGGGTTGAGGGGGATGGAATGGGGGGGGGAGGGAGGGGGGAGAGGGAAGGGGGAGGGGAAGGGGGAGGAGGAGGAAGGGTGGGGGAGGGAGGGAGGGGTGTGGAGGGAAGGAGGGAGGAGGGGGGAAGGAGGGGGAGGGAGGGTAGGGGGTGGAGGGAGGGGGGAGGAAGGGGGGGAGGGAGCGGGAAAGTGGGAGGATAAGAGGGTTGAGGATGGAGTGGGGGAGAAGGAAGGGGAAGGGGAGGGGGAGGGAGGGGGTAGAGGGAGGGGGAGGATGGGAGGGGGAGGGAGGGGGTAGAGGGAGGGGGAGGATGGGAGGGGGAAAGTGGGAGGATGAGGCGGTTGAGGATAGAGTGGGGGAGAGGGGATGGGGAAGGAGGGGAGGGGAGGGGGAGGGGGGAGGGGTGAGGGGACGGTGGGAGGAGAGTGTGCTGCACCAATGCAGGAGAGGTTTGGGCCCACTTGGTCTAGTACTCTTCTAAATTAGGATAAATGACCTTTTGTGATTGCATCGTGAAAACGTCAGTATGTGACCAACCTAAAGAACGTGCACTTGTGCTTCAGGAAGAGGTCGCTGCTGTGGAATAACCTGGTGGCAATCGCCTCGGCATTCATCATGGGATTCAGCAAGATGGCGAGGTCATTCGAGATGATTGTAGTCGGACGATTTCTCTATGGAGTTGCCACAGGTAATGGCCTACTTTGTTTACGGTCCCAAAAACCTTTGTCTTCAGAAAGCAAAACGATAGCCATCAAGTGTTATAAAGTCATGAGTGATAGGAGAAGAATGAAACCATTCGGCCCATCAAGTCTACTCCGCCATTCAATCATGGCTGATCTATCTCTCCCCCCTAACCCCATCCTCCTGCCTTCTCCCCAGAACCCCTGACACCTGCACTAATCAAGAATCTATCCATCTCTGCCTTAAAAATATCCACTGACTTGGCCTCCACAGCCTTCTGTGGTAAAGAATTCCACAGATTCACCACCCTCTGACCAAAGAAATTTCTCCTCGTCTCCTTCCCAAAAGAACGTCCTTTAATTCTGAGGCTATGACCTCTAGTCCTAGAATCTCCCACTAGTGGAAACATCCACTCCACATCAACTCCATCCAAGCCTTTCACTGTTCTGTATGTTTCAATGAGGTCCCCCTCCCCTCATTCTTCTAAACTCCAGCGAGTGCAGGCCCGGTGCCGACAAAGTGTTGAGAAGGGAGACAGGAGACTCTGCCTTGGCCACGGGTGCTCAGAGTCACACTGCTGCCTCACCACCCTGTGATGTACTGCACTGCAACCTGCAGCATCTTCGGGCAAGGTTAGAGGACGGTGGGGCGTGCTTTCTAATCAACGCCTCTCAGAGCTCAGACAGGGCGATCCTGGTGAGCTCACGCTCCCTGTACCTGGGACACCTGACTGGGAAGTGCCATCCCTACTACCTTGACCGGCACGGTGGAGCAGCGGTAGAGCTACTGCCTCACAGCGCCAGAGACCCGGGTTCAATCCCGACTACGGTGCTTATCCGTACGGAGTTTGTACGTTCTCCCCGTGACCTGCGTGGGCTTTGTCCGAGATCTTCGGTTTCCTCCCACACTCCAAAGACGTACAGGTTTGTGGGTTAATTGGCTTGGTATAATTGTATTAATGTAAAATGGTCCCCAGTGTGTGTAGGGTAGTGTTAATGTGCAGGGATCGCTGGTCGGCGCGGACTCGGTGGGCCGAAGGGCCTGTTTCCGCGTTGTATCCCTAAACTAAACTAAACCAAACCTGCCGAGGGAATTCACCTCTGCTTTCCTGACGGCAGTCTGGATCCCTCCCTAAATAGACACAAGAAGCTGGAGTAACTCAGCGGGACAGGCAGCATCTCTGGAGAAAAAGGAATGGCTGACGTTTCGGGTCAGACTCCGTAGACCCTGAAGAAGGGTCTCGACCGGAAACGTCACCTATCCCTTCTCTCCAGAGATGCTGCCTGACCCGCTGAGTTACTCCAGCACTTCGGTGTAAACCAGCATCTGCAGTTCCATCCCACACTTAACACTCCACACTTAACACTACATATTCCTTTGAATATGTAGAAGCCATTTTGCTGGCACCAATGTTCAATATTGCGGATGTACCATTGTCTACTCTGTTCCTTTGTAAAAGGTATTGGGTTGGTTGCCCATGGCTTGTACCTTGGAGAAACGGCACCGAAGGAATTGCGAGGAGCTGTGTGTCTGACCCGCGCTGTATTCAACGCCATTGGCAAGTGCATGGGCTTGGTGGTTGGCCTCAGGTAATGCTTGAATCATTAGTTTAACTGAACTCACCTTGCATGACTTGGCATTGGTATTGTATTGGTGCATCATTGTCACGTGTATCAGGGGTGGCGCAGTGGCTCAGCCGGGAGAGCCGCGGTCTCACAGCACCAGAGACCCAGGTTCGATCCTCACCTCAGCTGGTGTCGGCATGCCGTCTGCACGTTTCCCCGATGGCCATGTGGGTTTCCTCCGGGAGCTCATGTTTCCATCCACATCCCAAAGACATGTGTGTTTGCAGGTTGATTGGGCCTCTGTGCATTGCCCCTAGTGGGCTGGGAGAGGACAAGCAAGTGGGATAACATGTTGTTGTTCGGCCTTCGGGTTCGAAGACGACCATGACTTCACTTTCAGTTGCAGGATTGGTGACTGTGGGTCCGGAAGTGACTGGTGAGGACAATCCGGGCCCGGAAGGCACGCCCACACGTAGGACACAAGTGAATGGGTGCTGCAGTGGAAGTGGGGGTAGCCCGGGCCTAGAACTAGAGTGGACTAGAACTAGAACTGATCAATGGTTGGCATGGACTCGCTGGGCTGAAGGGCCTGTTTCCATGCTGTATCTATGAAACAATCAGGTGGTACAGTGGCACACTAGAGTTGCTGCCTTACAGTGCCGGAGGCCCGAGTTCGATCCTGACTACAGGAGCTTGTCTGTACGGAGTTTGTACGTTCTCCTCGTGACTTGCATGGGTTTTCTCCGGGATCTCCGGTTTCCTCTCACACTCCAAAGACGTACAGGTTTATAGGCAAATTGGCTTGGTATAATTGTACATTGTCCCTCGTGTGTGTAGGATAGTGTTAGTGTGCGGGGGTCACTGGCCGGCCTGGACTCGGTGGGCCGAAGGGCCTGTTTCCACGGTGTATCTCTAAACTAAACAATCAATAAAGAGAAAGTGAAGAACCTTGTTTGCATGTTATTCAGCAAATCTTGCCACAAATGTGTACATGAAGGGGTGGCATAACAGTACAGCAGTAGAGTTGCTGCCTCACAGCGCCAGAGACCTGGGTTCGATCCTGACCACGGGTGCTGTCTGTACGGACTTTGTATGTTCCCCCTGTGAGGCGACTGATATTTGATGGCCGGCACAGACTAGCCGGGCCGAAGGGCCTGTTCCCACGCAGTACGACTGTGACAACAATGTCAGATACTCGTCTCCTTTCCTTTAATATTTTCTGTTCACTGCTAGTTATAACAAAATGAAGTCACTGTAATTCTCTGTTCCGCAGTATGGACTTGCTGCAGGGAAATGCAGTTTTAAACGTGCAAAGACAGCTCCCCTCCATTGTGAGGTTTGCTTTAATGAAGGCTGACCCACAATGAAGGCAGACGTGATAAGTGGAGGCGCGTGGTTTCATGTAAAGTGCTTGTGGGAGCACTGATGGCCAGAATGTAATTCCACGAGTGAGACCATGAAAGCTGAGTTGCACTTTGCGTTGTGAAATATATGCCATGGGACAAATGCCAAGATTTAAAAATGTTTGGAAGACTGGAAAATTGAATTTTGTTTATTTTAAGATGTATATTCCCTCAAGCAAATATCACCTCAACAGAAAACTGAAGTGGAGCCATTGTACGGGACCTGTAATTAATTAATATAAACACTCTCAGGGATTTCCAATCAACTTAACCTCACCTGTATCCACCTATCACTTGCCCAGCTTTGTCCCCCCCCCCCCTCTCTTCTAGCTTTCTCCACCCCACCCCCCCCATAGGTTAGATTTTTTTTTAGATCAGAGATACAGCACGGAAACCGGCCCTTCGGCCCACCGTGTCCGCGCCGACCAGCGATCCCCGCACACTTACACTACCCCACGCACACTCGAGACTGTTTACAATTTTACTGAAGCCGACAAACCTGCACGTCTTTGGAGTGTGGGCGGAAACCGGAGCACCCGGAGAAAACCCACGAGGTCACGGGGAGAACGTACAAACTCCATACAGGCAGCACCCGTAGTCTGGATGGAGCCCGGGTCTCCTGCACTGTAAGGCAGCAACTCTACCACTACACCACAGTGCCATCCTACAGCAACTGTTTTTCGTACTGTGTTCATACTCATCGGTTTTGAAGTACCCAGGGAACAATCTCAAGTTGCCATAAAGTTATAGAGTCATAAAGAGACACAGCATGGAATCAATCCCCTTGGCCCACCGAGCCCACCACACTGACACACTTACTCTAATTCTACACTAAATTAATCCAATGTTGTCTCCATTTAGTGAAGGATGCTACCTTGGTGGAGTTGATAATCACAACGTTAACAATCCCTTCTTATATTTTGTCCCAGGGGAATTCTAGGCGATGAAAACAAATGGCACTTATTGCTGGCCTTCAGTGGACTACCTGCCCTGATTCAACTGGTCAGCCTGCCCTGGTTTCCAGAGAGCCCCAGGTATCTGCTTATGGAGAAAGGGGACAGAGCTCTGTGCATAGATGGTGAGTGAGTGGGATGGTGGTGATCCCGTTACCCACGGACGATAAGGGAACGGAATAAGTTACCACCCAACACACGCGCTGCTCCCAGTGTTAAGTCATTTAAAAAGGGGATTGAGCAACTAGATCTCCTCAAGCTGCTCAAACAGGCCCACTTCAAAATGTAATCACTCCTCCACTCACTCCGACCTGCGCGAGATAACCAATTATGAGGTGTTTGTGCAATAATCAACCAGAATCAACCAGAAGCAGAAAATACAGCACATCAGACCTTGAGGGCCTATTGACACGCTGGCCAAACCTCCATCGTTTTATGTAGGATGGAACCGCAGATGCCGGTTTAAACCGAAGATAGGCACAAAAAGCTGGAGTAACTCAGCGGGACAGGCAGCATCTCTGGAGAGAAGGAATTGGTGACGTTTCAGCCTGAAGTAGGGTCTTGACCTGAAACGTCACCCACTCCTTCTCTCCAGAGATGCTGCCTGTCCCGCTGATTTACTCCAGCATTTCGTGTCTATCTCCATTGTTTTATCTCCTTCAAAGAATGGTGAGACCATATTTCGAGTACTGTGTTCAGTTTTGGACACCCTGATATCGGAAAGATGTTTAGTTTAGTTTAGTTTAGTTTAGAGATACAGCACGGAAACAGGCCCTTTGGCCCACCAAATCCACACCGACCAGCGATCCCCGCACACTAACACACTATCCCACACTAGGGACAATTTTTACATTTATACCAAGCCAATTAACCTACAAAACTGCTCGTCTTTGGAGTGTGGAGGAAACCGAAGATCTCGGGGAAAACCCACGCAGGTCACGGGGGGAACGTACAAACTCCGAACAGACAGCACCTGTGGCCAGGATTGAACCCAGGTCTCTGGCGCTGTAAGCGCTGTAAGCGCTGTAAGGCAGCAACTCTACCACTGCGCCAACATGCCACCCAAGTTGTCAAGCTGGATGCAGGGAAGATTTACCAGGATGTTGCCAGGAATCGAGGGCCTGAGCTCCAGGGAGAGGTTGAGGAGGCTAGGACTATTCCTTGGAGAGCAGGAGGATGAGGGATGGTCTTATAGAGGTGTACAAAATCATGAGAGGACTAGATCAGTTAGACGCACAGAGTCTCTTGCCCAGAGTTGTGGAATCGAGAGGATAAACTGAGGGAGGAAAGTTTTAATCTGATTTTAAGGGGTAACGTTTTTTGCACAAAAGGCAAGTGGGTGTATGAAATGAACTGCCAGAGGAGTTAGTTCCCATTAAATCTTTCCCCCCTCACGTTAAATCTATGTCCTCTGTGGGTTCTCGATTCTGCTCATTTGGACAAGAGACTCTGTGCGTTTACCCGATCTATTCCTCTCATGATTTTGTACACCAAGATTGCACATCTACACGACCAACTAAAAAAAAAAACCCTATTCCAAATTAAACACCTTTGTTTTCCACTCTTTCTTTCAGCAGAGAATTGAAAGGTTCGGCTTTTTCTTTCAATCAATTTGAAAATGTTACCGGTGGAAGGTCAGCAATTGTAGACATTTGTCAAAGGAACTGAAATGAGGAGTTATAGTTCACCCGGGGAGAAAGCATCCTTTGTCGGGATATGCATCACAGCTTGTCATGGCAGCTGTTCTGCCCGAGGCAGCGAGACATCGCAGAGAGTTGTGGATGTAGCGCAGTCCATCACAAACAATGACCTCTCCCCCCACTGACCCCAATTACACTTCACTCTGTCTGAGGAAGACAGACAACATAACTGGAGCAAGGTGGCGCAGTGGTAGAGCTGCTAGAGCTCAGACAACGCCAGAGCTCCAGGTTGGAACCTGACTACGGGTGCTGCCCAGACAGAGTTTGTACGTTCTCCCCGCGACCTGGGTTTTCTCCGGTTTCCTCCCACGTTCCAAAGACGTAGAGGTTTGTAGGTCAATTGAATTGGTATAAATGTAAAATTGTCCCTGGTGTGTGTAGGATGGTGCTGGTGTGTGGGGTTAGCTGGACTCGGTGGGCCGAAGGGCCTGTTTCCGCACTGTATCTCGAAAACTAAACTAAGCTAAACTAAAATAATATCCATGACCTTAGTGCCTGTACAATTTGGGCAGAGACCTGGCAAATCAGTTCAACAAGTGAATGTAAAATGTAACAGACACAACAAATGGTGATCATTTTAGTTCCTTTGACAAATAGCTCTACCGCCAAGCCACCGTGCCGGCCATTTTGTTTAAAGGAGTGGACTAAAGCTGCATTTCATGAGTTCTTGAACAACATTTGTCCATCGATCTTCCTGTGTTGCAGACCTATTTTTACGTAAAGGATGCAGGGCATTGCATCACGATTCTGATTGCCCTGGTAGTTTGTTATTGAATGTGCCAGTGCCTTGTAGATAAGCGTTCGTTGCAGTCCGTTCACCCACACGGTTTCTGTTCCTTGAAGCTCTCCAGAGATTGTGGGGTCCGGGTGATTTCACGGAGGAAGTCGATGAAATGATGGCGGAGCGGGCTCAGGTACAAGGAGTTACCAAAAGCAACCTTCTACAGCTCTTCTCAGACAAGGCGGTGCGGTGCCAGCTGCTAACTGGCATTGTTGCCAGTGCAGGCATGCAGCTGAGTGGCATCAACATCGTGAGTATCTTCCCAAGTCAAGTCAAATCAAGGCAAGTTTATTTGTCACATACATATACAAGATTTGCAGTGAAATGAAAGTGGCAACGCCTGCGGATTGTGCTAAACTACAAAACAGAATAGAAAAAAAAATTTTAACACAAAAAATAAATTAATACAGTAAATTAAATTAGTCCCTGGTGATATGAGAGTTAACAGTCCTGATGGCCTGTGGGAAGAAACTCCGTCTCATCCTCTGTTTTCACAGAGTGACAGCGGAGGCGTTTGCCTGACCGTAACAGCTGGAACAGTCCATTGCTGGGGTGGTAGGGGTCCCCCATAAAGTTGCTGGCTCTGGATCTGCACCTCCTGATGTATAGGTCCTGCAGGGGGGCGAGTGTAGTTCCCATAGTGCGTTCAGCCGAACGCACTACTCTCCGCAGAGCCTTCCTGTCCTGGGCAGAGCTGTTCCCAAACCAGACTGTGATGTTCCCGGACAAGATGCTCTCTGCAGCCCCAGAGTAGAAGCACTGAAGGATCCTCAGCGAGACTCTGAATTTCCTCAGCTGTCTGAGGTGGTAAAGGCGCTGTTTTGCCTTACTCACCAGTGCGGCAATGTGTGTTGTCCATGTCAGATCCTCTGTGATGTGGACTCCCATCATTTCTTTTGTTAACCAAAAATAATTTTAATCAACTATTTACAAAAATGATATGTACAGTACAAAAATACAAACAAAGCCTCCACCATAATACAAAATAAAGTAGATATTCTTAAACACTGAATATTAAATCACTAGGTAGACACAAAATGCTGGAGTAACTCAGCGGGTCAGGCAGCATCTCGGGAGAGAAGGAATGGGTGACGTTTCGGGTCGAGACCCTTCTTTAGACTGATGTCAGAGGTGGGGGCGGGACATCCTATCTTATCTTACCCTTGCTTTTCCTCTCTCCCCATCCCTCCCCCATCCTAGTTCTCCAACAGGTTTGACTGTCCTCCTGATTAAATGTTATCTTTGTATGCCTTGTTGTCAGCTTCCCCGAGCGATCAACGATCAATTCTACATTTTCCTTGATCTACGTCTCCTGTGAACTCCCGTGGTCACACTTTACCCTTCCACGTCTCGGTGTCTCCCTCTCCCCCGACTCTCAGTCTGAAGAAGGGTCTCCACTCGAAACGTCACCCATTCCTTCTCTCCGGAGATGCTGCCTGACCTACTGAGTTACTCATTGTGTTAGCCCAGGAGGCTGGATGCTGCGATTGTTGATCCAGTTTGAATAATTGGGAAACAAGGATAATGACTCGGGCTTTAAGTGCTTGAAACATGCTTATTATTGTAAGGCCGTGTGTGTTGTCAAGGAAGATGCACCCAATGCTGGAAAATGGGGGGAAAACATAATCACAACAAGAAGGCATTGTACGTAAATATAAATCTCTACCAGGGATCAGGTATAATGCTGGCCCTTCCAGCCCACTGGCTCTGGGTGAAAACGATCTCAGCACGGTGGCGCAGCGGTAGAGTTGCTGCCTGACAGTGCCAGAGACCGGGGTTCGATCCTGACTGCGGGTGCTGTCTGTACGGAGTTTGTATCTTCTCCCCGTGGCCAGCGTGGGTTTTTCTCCGGGTGCTCCAGTTTCCACACACACTGTAAAGACGTACAGGGTTGCAGGTTAATTGGCTTTGTAAAAGTTGTAGATTGTCCCCAGCGTGTGTGGGATAGTGCTGGCGTGCGGGGATCGCTGATCGGCCCACCGATTCAGTGGCCGCTGGGCCTGTTCCTGCGCCTTATCTCTAATTTAAACTAATGTAAACTAAAGTAGCAATGACCCCTACAATTTCCCCACAAGAACGTGGTCCTAAATTGTGGACTGCACACAAATTAAGTTGCAACCTCTATCACCAGAATATCAGACACATGTTTAATCAAGAGGCTATTTATGGATGACAACAGGATCAATTTTTCAAACCTGGCTGAACTCTAACTTGTGAAGCTCATATCACTAGATCTGAAAAACAAACAGATTGAGGAAGTGAATCCTTAAATTGCTGCCAAATTAAAAATGATAAAGATCAAGATAACGATGAAACTTCATTCATTCCCGGAGGGAAATTGGTCTGCTGACAGTCACAACACACAAGGTACACGAAAACATGAAATTAAAAGTGAAAACGAAAAGAAAAAGACAACCGGCTGCGTGCTGGCTGCCGTGTGCGCAGTGCCTTCACCGGAACCCGATACGTGCCTTCACCTCGACCCGAAACGTCACCCATTCCTTCTCTCCCGAGATGCTGCCTGACCCGCTGAGTTACTCCAGCATTTTGTGAATAAATCGATTTGTACCAGCATCTGCAGTTATTTTCTTAAACAAACACAGACTTGTCCCCCGGGCAGAGGATTCTAAACTGGAGTACCCCCCCCACATCGAGTCCCCATTGTTCTTCCCCTCCCCTCTCACGATCATCGACCACGAGGCCCCGCTGTCACTGAGGCCTAAACGTGGCCAATGTTTATTTGGTTTAATATTTTGGTTTAATTTAGTTTAGTTTTGAGATACCGTGCGGAAACAGGCCCTTCGGCCCACTAAGCCCGCACCAACCAGTGATCACGCACACTAATGCTATCCTACACACCCACGAGGGACAATTTTACATTTACATTTATACTGAAGCCAACTGACCTACAAACCTGCACGTCTTTGGAGTGTGGGAGGAGACCGAAGATCTCGGAGAAAGCCCACGCAGGTCACGGGGAGAACGTACAAACTCTGTACAGACAGCACCTGTGGTCGGGATCGAACCCGGGTCTCTGGCGCTGTAAGGTAGTAGCTCTACCGCCACACCACTGTGCCACCCATTTTGTGGACTAAAGCTGCATTTTATGAGTTCTTGAACAACATTTGTTAATCGATCTTCCTGTGTTCCAGATCTATTTTTATGCGAATGAAGTTTATCAGCAGCTGGGGATTCCCAAGGACAAGATTTTATACGTGGGGATAGTAGCGAGTGGAATTGAAATAATGACTTCAGTAATATGCGTAAGTTCAGCCTCAAGCTAACTGTGGCTCATCAATGGTTGAGCCGATTTTTGTATGCCAAAGAAATACCAAAGGCTCTCTGAGGACATTTACTCCAACATTCTGTGTTCTGCACAGGATTGCAGCATCTGCAGTTCTGTGTGTCTCTGAGATAGTTAGAGACTTCAGGGGGAGCAAAGCCTGGTGAACTGGACACACACATATGGTAGATGCAGGCTCATGTGTCTAAGTGTTAATTAACGGGATGGCGGGACTGACATATTAATGAAGAATGCATCAACTGGGCTTGTATTCACTGGCATTCAGAAGGATGAGAGAGGATCTTGTAGAAACATATAAAACTCTTAAGGGATTAGGATGTCTAGATGCAGGAAGCTCTGGCACAATGGTGTTAAAAGCAGAGCTAAAGTCCACAAACAGAATCCTGGCATAGGTCCCCTTGTGGTCTAGGTGCTGGAGGATGAAGTGCAGGCCTAGGTTGACTGCATCGTCCACCGATCTATTGGCCCTGTATGCAAACTGCAGGGGGTCCAGCAGGGGGTTTGTGATGTTTTTCAGCTGGGCCAGCACAAGTCTTTCAAAGGTCTTCATGACTACAGAGGTAAGTGCGACAGGCCTGTAGTCATTAAGACCAGTGACCCTTGTCATGAAGAGACAACAGGCAAAACCCAGTCCGAACCCGAAATGTCACCCATCCTTTTTCTCCAGAGATGCCGCCTGACCTGCTGTCACTCCAGCACTTTGTGTCTATCTTCATAAAGATACAACGTTTAATTTAGTTTAGAGATATAGCGCGGAAACAAGCCCTTTGGTCTGCCGAGCCCGCGCCGCCCAGCGATCCCCCACACATTAACACTGTCCTTCACACACTAGGGGCAATTTGCATTTAGACCAAGCCAATTAACCTACAAACCTGCACGTCTTTGGAGTGTGGGATGAAAATGAAGATCTCGGACAAAGGGGATTACAGAGGCATGAGGCAGGAGCTGGCCAAAATTGACTGGAAGGAGGCCCTAGCAGGGAAGACGGTAGAACAGCAATGGCAGATATTCCTGGGAATAATGCAGAGGTTGCAGGATCAATTTATCCCAAAGAGGCGGAAAGACTCTAAGGGGAGTAAGAGACACCTGTGGCTGACAAGGGAAGTCAAGGACAGCATAAAAATTAAGGAGAGAAAGTATAACATAGCAAAGAAGAGTGGGAAGACAGAGGATTGGGACTCTTTTAAAGAGCAACAAAAGTTAACTAAAAAGGCAATACGGGGAGAAAAGATGAGGTACGAGGGTAAACTAGCCAATAATATAAAGGAGGATAGCAAAAGTTTTTTTAGGTACGTGAAGAGGAAAAAAATAGTCAAGGCAAATGTGGGTCCCTTGAAGACAGAAGCAGGGGAATTTATTATGGGGAACAAAGAAATGGCAGACGAGTTAAACCGTTACTTTGGATCTGTCTTCACTGAGGAAGATACACACAATCTCCCAAATGTTCTAGGGGCCGGAGAACCTAGGGTGATGGAAGAACTGAAGGAAATCGACATTAGGCAGGAAATGGTTTTGGGTAGACTGATGGGACTGAAGGCTGATAAATCCCCAGGGCCTGATGGTCTGCATCCCAGGATACTTAAGGAGGTGGCTCTAGAAATAGTGGAAGCATTGGAGATCATTTTTCAATGTTCTATAGATTCAGGATCAGTTCCTGTGGATTGGAGGATAGCAAATGTTATCCCACTTTTTAAGAAAGGAGGGAGAGAGAAAACGGGTAATTATAGACCAGTTAGTCTGACATCAGTGGTGAGGAAGATGCTGGAGTCAATTATAAAAGACGAAATTGCTGAGCATTTGGATAGCAGTAACAGGATCATTCCGAGTCAGCATGGATTTACGAAGGGGAAATCATGCTTGACAAATCTACTGGAATTTTTTGAGGATGTAACTAGGAAAATTGACAGGGGAGAGTCAGTGGATGTGGTGTACCTCGACTTTCAGAAAGCCTTCGACAAGGTCCCACATAGGAGATTAGTGGGCAAAATTAGAGCACATGGTATTGGGGGTAGGGTACTGACATGGATAGAAAGTTGGTTGACAGACAGAAAGCAAAGAGTGGGGATAAATGGGTCCCTTTCGGAATGGCAGGCAGTGACCAGTGGGGTACCGCAAGGTTCGGTGCTGGGACCCCAGCTATTTACGATATACATTAATGACTTAGATGAAGGGATTAAAAGTACCATTAGCAAATTTGCAGATGATACTAAACTGGGGGGTAGTGTGAATTGTGAGGAAGATGCAATAAGGCTGCAGGGTGACTTGGACAGGTTGTGTGAGTGGGCGGATACATGGCAGATGCAGTTTAATGTAGATAAGTGTGAGGTTATTCACTTTGGAAGTAAGAATAGAAAAGCAGATTATTATCTGAATGGTGTCAAGTTAGGAAGAGGGGATGTTCAACGAGATCTGGGTGTCCTAGTGCATCAGTCACTGAAAGGAAGCATGCAGGTACAGCAGGCAGTGAAGAAAGCCAATGGAATGTTGGCCTTCATAACAAGAGGAGTTGAGTATAGGAGCAAAGAGGTCCTTCTACAGTTGTACCGGGCCCTGGTGAGACCCCACCTGGAGTACTGTGTGCAGTTTTGGTCTCCAAATTTGAGGAAGGATATTCTTGCTATTGAGGGCGTGCAGCGTAGGTTCACTAGGTTAATTCCCGGAATGGCGGGACTGTCGTATGTTGAAAGGCTGGAGCAATTAGGCTTGTATACACTGGAATTTAGAAGGATGAGGGGGGATCTTATTGAAACATATAAGATAATTAGGGGATTGGACACATTAGAGGTAGGAAACATGTTCCCAATGTTGGGGGAGTCCAGAACAAGGGGCCACAGTTTAAGAATAAGGGGTAGGCCATTTAGAACGGAGATGAGGAAGAACTTTTTCAGTCAGAGAGTGGTGAAGGTGTGGAATTCTCTGCCTCAGAAGGCAGTGGAGGCCAGTTCGTTGGATGCTTTCAAGAGAGAGCTGGATAGAGCTCTTAAGGATAGCGGAGTGAGGGGGTATGGGGAGAAGGCAGGAACGGGGTACTGATTGAGAGTGATCAGCCATGATCGCATTGAATGGCGGTGCTGGCTCGAAGGGCTGAATGGCCTACTCCTGCACCTATTGTCTATTGTCTATAAACCCACGCAGGTCACGGAGGGAACGTACAAACTCCGTTCAGACAAGCACCTGTGGTCAGGATCGAACCCGGGTCTCTGGCGCTGTGAGGCAGTAGCTCTACTGCTACGCCATCGTTGTCGGAAATTTTTGAAAATCATAAGGAAGATGAGTTGTTTGTAACGTGTTTAACCCTGGAGCTTATGTACTGGGGAGGTGTGAGAGGGAAAATGGTCAACAGAGGGAACCGAAGGATGCTTCTGAGGCCATAAGTAGATGTGTCATGGTGCCAAAGATGTGGCAAAGATCTCGGAGAAAACCCACGCGGGTCACAGGGAGAATGTACAAACTCGGTACAGGCACGCACCCATAGTCAGGATTGAACTCGTGTCTCTGGCGCTGTGAGGCAGTAGCTCGACCGTGACACGACACTTTACTAAAGTCCACCACACTTTACTAAGGACGTCAAGCCTAAAGAAAGGAAACAGAGGGTTTTTACTCAGGTTGCCTGATGTCAGGTATGGGACAAACATGCAAAAGTTGAAGGCCGGTGAAGGTGACAGGACACGCAAGAGAACCAACCCTTCATTGCCATGAGGCTATTTTTGAAAGGTCGCGAATTTGAAATAATTGAGAGGTTTGTCTTGTTCTGAAATGCATGACTCAGTGGAAGTAAAGTCCAAACACAATCATTAGCTGTGAATCCTGGAACTGTCTCCCTCACCAGAGGGAACACAGCAGTTCAGGAGAGCAACTCAATTACCACCTTCTCCAAGGCAACTAGAGATGGGCTCTAAATGAGCACAAAACTCCCAGAACCCAAACAAGGAATAAATGCATTAAAAGTGTTCTAAAATACAATAGATTCAGTAGCTGAAGGGAATTAATTTGCAGGCTTATGTTGGGAAAGCTGGGTTGATAGTGGACTAAACCATTTCAAGCCGGAAAGGGTGCAGAAAAGATTTACGAAGACGTTGCCAGGACTCGAGGGCCTAAGATACAGGGAGTTGAGCAGGCTAGGACTCTATTCCTTGGAGCACAGGACGATGAGGTGAATTACAGAGGTGTGTAAAATCATGAGAGGAATAGATCGGGTCAATGCACAGAGTCTCTTGCCCAGAGTACGGGAATCGAGAACCAGACGACATAGGTTTAAGGTGAGGGGGGAAAGATTTAATAGGAATATGAGGGGTAACTTTTTCACACAAAGGGCGGTGGGTGTATGGAGCGAGCTGCTGGAGGAGATTGTTCAAGCAGGTGGTATCGCAATGTTGAAGAAACATTTGGACGGGTACATGGATACGTGAGGGTTAGAGGGATATGGTCAAAATGCAGGCAGGTGGGACTAGTGTCGATGGGACATGTTGGTCCGTGTGGGCAACATGGCTGAAGGTCCTGTTTCAATGTTGCGCGAGTCTACAACGGTATGGCTAGTCATACAGCATGGAAGCAGGCCCTTCGGCCCATCTTGCCCATGCCGACCAACACGTGCCATCTACACTAGGGTTGTGGGAATAGACTGGGCAGTTTTTGCAAAGGTTCCACAGGGCCAGATGGGCCAAATGCATGAGACGTACAGCTTTCTGTTGAGAACCCCGCGGATTAAGAATTCATCCACGAGGTGCGTTCAGTGGAGCGCTTGGCAGATTCAAGGTCTGAACTTGGAACTTCTTGGACTGAAGCTCTCTCTCTAACACTTCTTTTGCACAGGGATTCATTATTGAGCGAGCTGGAAGGAAGGTGCTGCTTTGGAAAGGATACACCTTCATGGCATTGTGGATATTACTCTTGATTATTACGCTCAGTGTGAAGGTGAGCTTCATTGTCCAGCATTTGTAAGTGTGACCATGCAGAGGTAAAGACTCCCATATGCTCTTCCTGGTGGGTGTGGATTCCCTTATGTGGGTATTTGATTCACTGTAATGGATGGACGCACATTGTAGCACGTGCCCACAACTCACACCAGTTCCTACATCTGCACCGTAGAGAGCGTTCTATCGGCGACGCACCGCAGCGTGGTGTAGGAACACCTTCACCCGAGACTGCAAGAATTTCCAGCCCAGACCATCACACAAACTAACCTCTCCGCACTTTACGCTGCCTCGGCAAGGCCTCCAGCATAATCAAGGACCGGTCTCATCCCAACCACTCCCTCGTCTCCCCTCTCCCACCAGGCAAGAGGGACGGACGTTTGAAAACACACACCTCCATATTCAGACCAGGTCTCATCCCTGCCGTTATCAGGAAACTGAACCGTAGTGACACCTATCACTATCACATTTATACTTATTCTATTTAGTTTATGAATGCCTCAAATGCGTGTTTCCTCATCACCAATCCCTTTGCTCACACGTCCAATGTGTCTTCTTTCAGGAGTACTTCACCTGGATTCCATATTGCAGCCTGGCCTTCATCTTTGCGTACATCTTCACCTTTGGGATCGGCCCAGGTGGGTACCATCTCTGCAGACCCCCCTCTTACACCCTGCTTACTCCCTGCTTGAGCTTCGACATTTTTAGTTTGAGTTTTTGTTTTCAGTTTCGGAGATACAGCATGGAAACAGGCCCTTCGGCCCAACGAGTCCGCACCGACCAGCCATCCCCGCGCACTAACGCTAACGCTACCCTACACACGCGAGGGACAATTCTGCATTTGATACCGAGACGATTAACCTACAACCTGTAACCGTCTTTGGAGTGTGGGGGGGAAACCGGAGAGCCTGGGAGAAAACCCACGCGGGTTACTGGGAGAAGGTACAACTGCACAGACAGCAGCACCATTAGTCAGGATGGAACCCTGGTCTCTGGTGCTGTAAGGCAGTAGCTCTACTGCTGCGCTTTTTGTGCACAACCCGCAGGCATTGCCACTTTCATTTCACTGCACATCGAGTATGTGTATGTGACAAATAAATTTGACTTGACTTGACTTGACTTGCGCTACCTATCACCATCGCATTTATACGTATTCACACCCACAGGGCAGTGAGTTTTTATTTTCCCCTGCGGCTGAGACTTGCGTTGGTGAGAAGCAAATTCCATCGTTCGTTTTGCACCAACATTTTCACAGACGCCTGGGTATTGAGGTAAGACTCCCTAGTTCCAGGGGGGCATTTTCCTGACAATGTATCTGGGATTAATCATGGATGGTCTTTCCGCTGACTGGATCGCACGCAACAGCACGGGGACACAGCGGTAGAGTGAGTCGCTGTCTTCCAGCGCCAGAAACCAGGGTTCGATCTTGACTACATCTGTACGGAGTTTGTACGTTCTCCCCGTGACCCGAGTGGGTTTTCTCCGAGATCTTCGGTTTCCTCCCACACTCCAAAGACGCACAGGTTTGCAAGTCAATTGGCTTGGTATAAATGTAAATTGGCCCGGGTGTGTGCGGGACAGTGTTAATGTGAGGGGATCGCTGGTCGGCACGGACTCGGTGGGCCGAAGGGCCTGTTTCCCGCACTGTATCTCAAAACAAAACTAAACTAGACAACAAAGATTTTCACTGTACCTCGCCCGGTACACGTGACAATAAACCAAAGCCAAGGGATTCAAGAGTCAAGTAAGCTGAACATCGCCTCTGTTAAAAGGTTCTCCGAGCGCAATAAGGTGATTCATGGTGTCTTTGCTCTTGCCTCCAGGTAGTGTCAGCGGAGTCTTGCCTCTGGAGATATTCACTCAGTCCAACCGCTCGATTGCCTTGGTGGCGGCCAACAGCCTCCAGTGGCTGTCTCTCTTTGTCCTGGGACTCGTGTTTCCTTTTATGGTTGTAAGTACAATTTGAGCCAAAAAGGGCGGCCCGGGGGCGCGGCGGTAGAGTTGATGCCCCACTGAGCCTCCAGAGACCAGGGCTTCACCCTGACCGCAGGTGCTTGCCCGCACGGGGGGTGTTTGGTGGTTCTCCCCGTGAACTGTGTGGGCTATCTTTGGGCGTACCATCTACACCTCGTGCTGCCTCGGCAAAGCCAGCAGTACAATCAAGGGCCATGCTCTCCCCGCACACCTCCAGATTCAGGGACAGTTTCTTCCCAGCTATTATCAGGTAACTGAACCATCCTATCACCAACCAGAGAGCGGCCCTGAGCTACTATATACCTCATTGGAGACCCTCGGTTTCCTCCCACACTCCAAAGACGTACAGGTTTGCAGGTTAATTATAGACAATAGACAATAGACAATAGACAATAGGTGCAGGAGGAGGCCATTCGGCCCTTCGAGCCAGCACCGCCATTCAATGTGATCATGGCTGATCATTCTCAATCAGTACCCCGTTCCTGCCTTCTCCCCATACCCCCTGACTCCGCTATCCCTAAGAGCTCTATCTAGCTCTCTCTTGAATGCATTCAGAGAATTGGCCTCCACTGCCTTCTGAGGCAGAGAATTCCACAGATTCACAACTCTCTGACTGAAAAAGTTTTTCCTCATCTCAGTTCTAAATGGCCTACCCCTTATTCTTAAACTGTGGCCCCTTGTTCTGGACTCCCCCAACATTAGGAACATGTTTCCTGCCTTTAACGTGTCCAACCCCTTAATAATCTTATACGTTTCGATAAGATCCGGTTAGACCACCAACCAGAGAGCGGCCCTGAGCTACTATATACCTCATTGGAGACCCTCGGTTTCCTCCCACACTCCAAAGACGTACAGGTTTGTAGGTTAATTGGCTTGGTATAGTTGTAAATTGACCCTAGTGAGCGTAGGATAGTGTTGGTGTGCGGGGATCGCTGGTCGGTGCTGTCTTGGTGGGCCGAAGGGCCTGTTTCCGCGCTGCATCTCTAAACCAATCTAAACTACAAAGGTGATGTGCGGGGTACATCAGTGTGGAGAGGAGGGAGCAGGCTGGAGAGAGATGGACCCACTGACTTCATCTGGTAAACATCTTCACATTTACCCCTGTAGTTTCATAGAGATCTCGCGTGGAAGCAGGACCCTCGGCCCACCGAGTCCGCGCCATCCATCAATCATCCGTACACTAGTTCTATCCCTCCACACTGGGGACAATTTACAGAAGCCCATTCACCTGCACGTCTTTGGAATGTAGCAGTTGTACAGGGCCCTGGTGAGACCACATCTGGAGTGTTGTGTACAGTTTTGGTCTCCTAATTTGAGGAAGGACATCCTTGTAATTGAGGCAGTGCAGCGTAGGTTCACGAGATTGATCCCTGGGATGGCGGAGCTGTCATATGAGGAAAGATTGAAAAGGCTAGGCTTGTATTCACTGGAGTTTAGAAGGATGAGAGGGGATCTTATAGAGACATATAAAATTATAAAAGGATTGGACAAGCTAGATGCAGGAAAAATGTTCCCAATGTTGGGGGAGTCCAGAACCAGGGGCCACATTCTTAGAATAAAGGGGAGGCCATTTAAAACTGAGATGAGAAGGAACTTTTTCACCCAGAGAGTTGTGAATTTGTGGAATTTTCTGCCACAGAGGGTAGTGGAGGCCAAATCACTGGATGAATTTTAGATAGAGCTCTAGGAATCAAGGGATATGGGGAGAAGTTGAGCACTGGTTACTGATTGTGGATGATCAGCCATGATCACAATGAATGGCAGTGCTGGCTCGAAGGGCCGAATGGCCTCCTCCTGCACCTATTTTCTATGTTTCTATGTTTCTAAACCGGAGCAACCGGAGAAAACCCACACAGGTCACGGGGAGAACGTACAAACTCCGTACGGACAGCACCCATAGTCAGGATCAAACCCGGGCCTCTGGCGCTGTGAGGCAGCAACTCTACCGCCGTGCCACCGTGCCAACCTCTCAGACGGAGATTTGGGATGAAATTTAGCCTTCACCTGAAGCTGTGTTTTGCTTGTGTCCTGGAATCTAAAGGCTTAGCGATGATTTAATCAAAGTTTTCAAGAAGAACTAAGAGTTTCTCTCCTCATACGTTGGACAGCACTGGGCCTGTACTCGCTGGAGTTTACAAGAATGAGGGGGGACCACATTGAAACGTACAGAATAGTGAAAGGCCTTGGATAGAGTGGATGTGGAGAGGATGCTTCCACTAGTGGGAGAGTCTAGGACTAGAGGTCACAGCCTCAGAATTAAAGGACGTTCCTTTAGGAAGGAGATGAGGAGGAATCTCTTTAGTCAGAGGGAAGTGAATCTGTGGAATGCATTGCCATAGAAGGCTGTGGAGGCCAAGTTAATGGATATTTTTAACACAGAGGTAGATAGATTCTTGATTAGTGCGGGTGTCAGGGGTTATGGGGAGAAGGCAGGAGGATGGGGTTAGGAGGGAGAGATCGATCAGTCATGATTGAATGGCGGAGTAGACTTGATGGGCCGAATGGCCTAATTCTGCTCCTGTCACTTATGACCTTATGACGACTGCTGAAGTAATTTCCCACTTTCCCTTTGCAGGAGGTGCTGGGACAATTCTCCTTCCTCCTGTTCTTTGGGAGCTGCTCTTTGGTGGCACTCTTCATGTTTTACATCCTCCCCGAAACGAAAGGGAAAACCCTTCTGCAAATCGACGAGGAGTTCAGCACGCTGCGCCAGGCGAGGATGGGGATGTGCCCCAGTCTTTGTAAGGCAGCCGCCCCCAACCCGGCGGCCGCTCTGTCCACAAGACTGTAATCCAACGCGGGAGGCATGAGGCCGCGGACAATGCAGGCCCGGCATTCCTCCCACGCACGGCGACCCCCCCTGGCAAAACCCCACCATCCACACCAAGAACACCAGGCTGGAGGTACTCAGCGGGTCGGGCAGCATCTCTGGAGGACGTTCGGGGTCGGGACCCTTCCTCAGACTGATTGTACTGGGGTGCAGGGGTGGGTGGGGGGAAGCTGGAAGAGAGGAGGTGGGGGGGGGGGGGGGGAAGCGGGACAAAGCTGGGCAAGTGATAGGTGGATACAGTTCATACAGTGTGGAAACAGGCCCTTCGGCCCAACTTGCCCACACCGGCCAACATGTCCCAGCTACACTAGTCCCACCTGCCTGCGCTTGGTCCATATCCCTCCAAACCTGTCCTATCCATGTACCTGTCTAACTGTTTCGTAGGGGAGTTGAACTGTTGAGGGGAGTTGAACGGCAGATGGGTGGAAACCCCTGAGAATGTTTGTATTAATGAATCACATGGAGTACATTGGCTCTATTTCAATTCATGTTGAGGTTTAGTTTGCGTTGGGGAATATACACCTTCAAATGAACAAAATTCAGACTCCTTGCTCGGCTACTCCAGCACTTTGTGTTCTACGCAAGATTCCAGCACCTGCAGTTCCTTGTGTCTCATTTTTCGATTGTCCCACGTCAATAGACAATAGACAATAGGTGCAGGAGGAGGCCATTCGGCCCTTCGAGCCAGCGCCGCCATTCAATGTGATCATGGCTGATCATTCACAATCAGTACCCCGTTCCTGCCTTCTCCCCATACCCCCTGACTCCGCTATCATTAAGGGCTCTATCTAGCTCTCTCTTGAAAGCATCCAGAGAATCGGCCTCCACTGCCTTCTGAGGCAGAGAATTCCACAGATTTACAACTCTCTGACTGAAAATTTGTCCTTATCTCCGTTCTAAATGGCCTACCCCTATTTCTTAAACTGTGGCCCCTGGTTCCGGACTCCCCCAACATTGGGAACATGTTTCCTGCCTCTAACGTGTCCAATCCCTTAATAATCTTATACGTTTCAATAAGATCCCCTCTCATCCTTCTAAATTCCAATGTATACAAGCCTAGCCGCTCCAGTCTTTCAACATATGACAGTCCCGCCATTCTGGGAATTAACCTAGTAAACCTACGCTGCACGCCCTCAATAGCAAGAATATCCTTCCTCAAATTTGGAGACCAAAACTGCACACAGTACTCCAGGTGCGGTCTCACTAGGGCCCTGTACAACTGCAGAAGGACCTCTTTGCTCCTATACTCAACTCCTCTTGTCGTAAAGGCCAACATTCCATTAGCTTTTCTTCACTGCCTGCTGTACCTGCACACTAACTTTAAGTGACTAATAAACAGGGGAAGGGTCCTCTTTAACACCACAGGTTAAGTGTCAGAATCAAACCACTACCGCACCAATAAATAACCATGACTCTTATTTGCTTCAGTGTGACAACGCATTCACTACAAGTTGCGATATCATTAGTTCCCTCCGTGACTGGCCAACGGAGACAAGAGGCAGATCGGAGGGAGCTGAGCCAAGAACAGCAACTTCAGAAGCCAGAGAAAGTGGTTGAGGCAGGTGTGCTAATAGCATTTAAAGGACACTTGCACAGGTACTTGGACAGGTGGGGCTCAGAGGGACGTGGAACAAATGCGGGCCAATGGGACTAGCTTAGATGGGGCATCTTGGTCGGCATGGGCAAGATGGGCTGAAGGGCCTCTTTCCGTGTTGTATGCCTGAGCCAACAGTTCCAGCCCCACTTGATGGCATCTGCAGCAAGCCAGCCTTCCCTGCATTGGGAAGCACTGAAATAAGAAGTATAAGCAGAGTTGCTGCCTGACAACGCCAGATTTGATCCTGACTACGGGTCCTGTCTGTACGGAGCTTGTACCTTCTCCCGGTGACCGTGTGGGTTTCCCCCGGTTTCCTCTCACGCTCCAAAGACATACAGGTGTGCAGGCTAAGTGGCTTCGGTAAGAATTGTAAATTGGATAGTGCGAGTGTACGGGGGTCACAGGTCGGCATGGACTCAGTGGGCCGAAGGGCCTGTTCCCATGCTGTATCACTAAAAAATACATAGATAAGAAAGAGAACAAAGTAATGAGGGAGCAACTTGGTCACCTGGAGAACCAGCTTGGCCATCGATGTGTGGAGCTACAGAAGATGGTAAGGTGTTAAGTGAATATTCCTTGGGTCTATTTACCATGAAGAAAGTCTTGGAAACAAAGGAATGAAGGAGAATCACAATGGTGTATTGGAAAGTATCCTCATTCCAAAGTGGAGGGAAGGAGCTGGCAGTTTTAGAGCAGATTAAGGTGGATAAATCCCCCGGGGCCTGATTAATAGTTTAGTTTAGATTAGATTCGTTTATTATTATCACGTGCACAGTGAAAAGAAAAGACTATACATGATTACAATCAAGCTGTCCACAAGTGTACAGATAAAGGGCGGCACGGTGGCGCAGCGGTAGAGTTGCTGCCTTACAGAGCCAGACTACGGGTGCTGTCTGTACGGAGTTTGCACGTACTTCCTGTGTCTGCGAGGTTTTGTCCAGGTCTCCGATCTCCGGTTTGAGGGTTAATTGGCTTCGGTAAGTTGTAAAAACATTGTCCCGAGTGTGTGGGATAGTGTTAGTGTACGGGGTTGATCGCTTATCAGTGTGGACTCAGTGGGCCGAAGGGTTAGTTTCCACCCTATATCTCCAAAGTCTGAAGTACTAAGATAAAGGGTATAACATTCAGTGTAAGACTAGACCAAGTGGATCGTTGGGCCCAAACCTCTCCTGCATTGGTGCAGCACCCTCTCCTCTCCCCACTCCCCTCCCTCCTCCCTCCCTCCCACCTTTTCTCCACCCACTTCCCTCCCTCCCTCTCTCCCCCTCCCTCCCTAGGAGATAGATTTAAACTTTAAAATGTGAATAACTTAAAAAATATAACACCGATTTCAATGAAACCTCTTCCATTAGCACCAAATGGTGATGGTGAGTAAGGTGGGCCTAAAATTGCCGTGCTATCGTGAGCCGATTTGGCTGTAGTTCAGGAACAAACAAATGAGAGTTTTAGTATAAAGATAAAGTCCAATTAAAGATAGTTCAAGGGTCTCTAATGAGGTAGGTGGGAGGTCAGGATCGCACTCTCGCTGGTGAGAGGACGGTTCACTTTCCTGATTACAGCTGAGATGAAACTGTCCCTGAATCTGGAGGTGTGTGTATCTCAGGACATTGTGGGAAGCCAAGGATGATATTGTTGGGGGTCTGGCAGAGAGGTGTGCATCATCTTTAGCCACAGGTCAGGTACCGTAGGACTGGAAGATGACCAACGTTGTCCCTTTATTTGAGAAGGGCTGCAAGGTCAAGCCAGGGAACTGCGGACTAGCGAGTCTAACATTGTTGCTGGCAATGTCACTGGAGTGGATGCTGAGAGATAGGGTCCAGTTGCATTTGGAAAGGCAAGGACTGATGAGGGATAGTGGGCGCAGCTTTGGGTGTGGGAAGTAACGTCTCTAAACCGTGACTGAGTTTTTCTGAAGACGTAATAGAATAGAAAATAGGTGCAGGAGTAGGCCATTCGGCCCTTCGAGCCTGCACCGCCATTCAATATGATCATGGCTAATCATCCAGCTCAGTAACCTGTACCTGCCTTCTCTCCATACCCCCCTGATCCCTTTAGCCACAAGGGCCACATCTAACTCCCTCTTAAATATAGCCAATGAACTGGCCTCAACTACCTTCTGTGGCAGAGAATTCCACAGATTCACCACTCTCTGTGAGAAGAAATGTTTTCTCTTCTCGGTCCTAAAAGACTTCCCCCTTATCCTTAAGCTGTGACCCCTGGTTCTGGACTTCCCCAACATCAGGAACAATCTTCCCGCATCTAGCCTCTCCAACCCCTTAAGAATTTTGTAAGTTTCTATAAGATCCCCCCTCAGTCTTCTAAATTCCAGCGAGTATAAGCCTCGTCTATCCAGTCTTTCTTCATATGAAAGTGCCGCCATCCCAGGGATCAATCTGGTGAACCTTCTCTGTACTCCCTCTAAGGCTAGAATGTAATGAAGGGGAGTGATGATGATCGGGTGGTAAATGTTGTGCAAGCGGACTTTAGCGAGGCCATTGACTAGATCCCGTATGGCAGGTCAGTCTGGAAGGTTACCTCACGTGGGATCCAGGCTGAGACGTCCAAGGAAGGAGATGGCAGGAGGCCCAGCAACAGCCTGGGGCTCGCCTGGATCGCCCACCGCTCATAGGACCTAGAGCTGGACAATTGGCCTGAAAATGGCCCCATAGCCAGGTGCCTCTTGCATGTGGTCTCAGTGGACTCCACCTCTGTGCTGCCCCTAAAGGCGGCTTCAAAGACCAGCAGCCTTCATGGTGTCTATGAATCCTGCTCACCCACTTTCAGGTATAATTACGTCTTGGTTCATTCTCATCACCCATCACCATCGAAAACCCCAAGAAGGCACGAATAAATGAAAGAGGTTTCGAATTTCCTGCGGCCTTCTGCAAATGTGCTTCTCCACTTCACACTAGGGTGGTGAATCTGTGGAAATCTTTGCCACAGAAGGCTGTGGGGGCCAAGTCAATGGATATTTTTAAGGCAGATTGATAGAGTCTTGATTAGTATGGGTGTCAGGGGTTACGGGGAGAAGGCAGGAGAATGGAGTTGAGAGGGAGAGATAGATCAGCCATGATTGTATGGCGGAGAAGACTTGATGGGCCGAATGGCCTAATTCTACTCCTATCACTTAGGAACTTCTGGAAGAGAACCTGCAATGATGGTGAACCTTTTGCAACTTCCTGAGGACTTTATAGTCAATTAAATTTTTAAGTACAAATAGAATTTTAACTTGGGAGAAATATAGACTGCTAAGTAGCACAAACACCGTTAAAGAATGATAGAATGTAATTGGGTGGGAGTCCATTCAGCCCATCGTTTGTGGGCTGGGAACATAAATAATGATGTTGCAAAGAATATCCTCGAATGTCCACACTGAAGTCTGGCTCAATAGTTTAGTTCAGTTCAGTTTAGAGATACAGCGCGGAAACAGGCCCTTCGGCCCACCGAGTCCGCATCGACTAGCGATCCCAGCACATTAACACTATCCTACACACACTGGGGACAATTTGCACTTATACCAAGCCAATTAACCTACATACCTGCACGTCTTTGGTGTGTGGGAAGAAACTGAAGATCTCGACGAAAACCCACGCAGGTCACGGGGAGAACGTACAAACTCCGTACAGACAGCGCCCGTAGTCGGGATCGAACCTGGGTCTCTGGCGCTGCAAGGCAGCACCTCTACAGCTACGCCATCGTGCCCCCATTTTGCTAATATCATATTGTACCATAAGTACCATATTGATAATTTAACAAGACCGAAGACAAAGTTACAAGCTTCCAAAGGAGTCCTCCCAAATGGTCCCTCTTTGTTCTCTGCAGCCCCTCCCCCTCCCCCATGCCGGGTCCCTCTTTGTTCTCGCCACCCCCACCCCCCCCCCACACTGGGTCCGTCCATCTTTGTCATCAGCGGTCCCATCCCCACTCTAGTGGAATTGTTCCTGACGGGAATCATTCCTGGAAACGGTGAGATGCAAAGTAATAAATGTGCAGGAGAAACAAGGAAAACTGTTTTATTTTTCTTATCGCCACGTGAAATTATTATTATTATTATTATTATTATTATCTACTTCATTCCAATCAAAAGTTTGAAATCTACTGCTATAAACACTCAGCAGATATCTGTGGAGCAGGGAAGAGTTAATGTTTCAGATGCAAGACCCTGGTCAGAAGAGGCATGACTGTGGCAAGCAGATGATCAGGTTTAAATAAAATGGCTGAAACTGTTCTATTTTTTAACTGCGAACCTAACAAACAATGCTGTTCCAAAACATGTAGAGTGGTCATGAGACGTCTACCACCGCTGGTCACTGGAACAGGCTCCGTGCGGCCCTGCAGTCCGTCCTCAAATCAAGATGGCCGCCGCCAACCACATTAAGGTTTCCTCACATCGGCCAACGCCACAGTTACGATCATTCCACTCTCAGGCGCAGCCTGTAACCCGCCCCGCAAATTCCGAGCCCAAAACTCCTTCTCGATCTCAATGAAGGTCTTGTTCTTAGTCTCGGGTAAATTCACGTAGACAAACAGCGCGACGAAGAGGCACACGAAGAGGAAGATGAGGAAACAGAACTGCTGCATGCTTTCCTGGCAACAAAGACGATGGATCATTGTCACATAGTCATAGTACAGTGTGGAAACAGGCCCCTCCGCCCAACTTGCCCACACCGACCAACATGTCCCATCTATCCTAGTCCCACCTGCCTGCACTTGGCCCATATCCCGCTAAACCTGTCCTCTCCACGTACCTGTCTATATGTTTCTTAAACGTTGCATTGGTACTTGCCTCAACTACCTCCTCCAACGCCCACCACCCTTTGTGTGAAAAAAGTACCCCTCAGGTTCCTATAAAAAATTTCCCCCCTCACCTTAAACTCATGTCCTCTGGTTTTCAATTCCCCTACTCTGGGGAAGAGACTCTGTGCGTTTACCTGATCTAATCCTCTCATGATTTTGTGCACCTCTAATAGATCAGCCCTCTTCCTCCTGCGCTCCATAGAATGGAGTCCTAGCCTGCTCAGCCTCTCCCTGTAACAGGGCCCTCGGGTCCTGGCAACACCCTCGTAAATCCTCTCTGCACATCCTCGTGAATATTCTGCTCACACAGTGAATTTCTTTATCTTACAAACAACCTGGCAGAATATTGCTCCACCCCATGCTCCCCTGAAGGATGTGCTGGCTCTGGAGAGGGTCCAGAGGAGGTTTACAAGAATGGTTCGAGGAATGAGTGGGTTAGCATATGATGAGCGTTTGTCGGCACTGGGCCTGTACTCGTTGGAGTTTAAAAGGTTGAGGGGGGACCTCATTGAAACTTAAGAGAATAATGAAAGGCATAGATAGAGTGGATGTGGAATGTTTCCACTGGTGGGAGAGTCTAGGACCAGAGGTCATGGCCTCAGAATTAAAGGGCGCTCTTTTAGAAAGGAGGTGAGGAGGAACTTCTTTAGTCCGAGGGTAGTTAATCTGTGAAACTCATTGCCACAGAGGGCTGTGGAGGCCAAGTCAGTGGATATTTTTAAGGCAGAGATAGACAAATTCTTGATTAGAATGTGTGTCAAGGGGTGTGTGGAGAAGGCAGGAAAATGGGATTAGTTCAGCCATGATTGAATGGCAGAGTAGACTCGATGGGCCTAATGGCCTAGTTCTACTCCTATAACCTGTGAACTTGAGAACTTGTAAATGTGTTGGAAGGAACTGCAGATGCTGCTTTAAACCAAAGAAACACTGGCGTAACTCAGCGGGTCAGGCAGCATCTCTGGAGAAAAGTAATACATGACAGAGATAGACTAAATCTCTGATTAGAACGGGTGTCAAGGGTTATGAGGAGAAGGCAGGAAAATGGGATTAGGAGGCAGAGATCAGGCGGAGTGGACTCGATGGGCCGAATGGCCTAATTCTACTCCTGTGACTTGTGAACTTGTGAACTTATTAACCAGTGTACAGAACCAGTCTACCGGGCCCGCATGCGAGAGGCGCCATGTTTTGGCGCCATTTTAAACTCCTGTTCTAATGGGCGGTGCCTGTTCCAGGCGAGTCCCAGGCTGTTAGCGAGGCCTCCTTCATCACCTTCCACATCCCACTCTTCGCTCGTTCACCTTTGTTCCCCGTGGAGCTGAGGTCAGACAGACTGGCTGAGACAGAGGGCAGAGGCAAGGCCCCAGGAGAACCCCCCCCCCCCACCTTCCTCAGGACACGTGATAATAAACCCAACTCAACCTCTTCTCGTCTTTCCATTTTACTGTGTCTTTCGACGTGATGGGTGTCAGGGGTTATGGGGAGAAGGCAGGAGAGTGGGGTTCGGGGGGGGGGGGGGGGGGAGAGATAGATCAGCCATGATAGAATGGCGGAGTAGACTTGATGGGCCGAACGGCCCTTATTCTGCTCCTACAACTAACGAACTTCTGTGGAATTCTTTGCCACAGAAGGCCGTGGAGGCCAAGCCGATGGATATTTTTAAGGCAGCGATAGATATATTCTTGATTAGTGCGGGTGTCAGGGGTTATGGGGAGAAGGCGGGAGAATGGGGTTGGAGAGGGGGGGCGGAGAGAGATAAATCGGCCATGATTGAATGGCGGAGTGGACTTGATGGGCTGAATGGTCTAATTCTGCACCACCTATCCCTTATTGAACGCACGGGAGGAGGGGGGGGGGGGGGGGAGCGTGCGGGTGGGGTTAAGTGGGTGGAACGTTGGTGGGGGCGGGGGGACTGCGATGGGTTCACTGGCCAAGCAGCGACTTACCACGATAAAGGGGAAGACCATGCTGATGAGGAAGAAGCTGAACCAGCTTACGGAGCCACTGACCATGTAGGCAGCTGGCCGAGCCATCTGTGTGAACAGCTCCCCTGTCACCGCGATAGTCACCCCCCCTGGAGATAGAGAGAGAGAGAGAGAGAGAGAGAGAGAGAGAGAGAGAGAGAGAGAGAGAGAGAGAGAGAGAGAGAGAGACGAGCAAATCAGTGAAGTGCAGGAAAGAAACGCAGATGTTGGTTTAAATCAAAGGTCGACCAAAAAAAGCCGGAGTAACTCAGCGGGACAGGCAGCATCTCTGGTGAGAAGGAATGGAAACGAAGGACCCAAACGTCGCCCATTCCTTCTCACCAGAGATGCTGCCTGTCCCGCTGAGTTACTCCACATTTTGTGGTCTACCTACAGTGGAGCACATTTAGATTTTCCTCCCCCCCCCCCCCCTCCCCCCCCCCCCCCAACCCCCCTCCCCCATCCTCCCAGAGTTATATCAGCCCGGCTTAACATTGCTGGACACCCTCAGTGACGAGCTTCCATTCCCTCCAGTCCCCATTATAAACCATGCGTTCAGGGAACCAGGTGGGAACCAGTTTACATTCAATTCCAGAATCCATGAAGGATGGGGGGGGGAAACTAAACCCTGCACGAGATCAGTCTGGATTCGGAGCACCGCCCGCCCAGTCCACACCGACCATCGGTCACCCACTCACACACGTGCTGCTGTGGGATTCCCAAAATGCTCATTTGTAAGTCGAATCGGTAGTCAGGAAGGCAAATGCAATGCCAGCCTTTGTTTTGAGAGGACTAGAGTATAAAAACAGGGATGAAATTCTGAGGCCAGTTTTGGTCTCCTAATCTAAGGAAAAACATTCTAGCCTTAGAGGGAGTACAGAGAAGGTTCACCAGATTGATCCCTGGGATGGCAGGACTTTCATATGAAGAAAGACTGGATAGACTCGGCTTGTACTCGCTGGAATTTAGAAGACTGAGGGGGGATCTTATAGAAACATATAAGATTGTTAAGGGGTTGGACAGGCTAGATGTGGGAAGATTGTTCCCGATGTTGGGGAAGTCCAGAACAAGGGGTCACAATTTAAGGATAAGGGTGAAGTCTTTTAGGACCGAGATGAGAAAACATTTCTTCACACAGAGAGTGGTGAATCTGTGGAATCTGTGGAATTCTCTGCCACAGAAGGTAGTTGAGGCCAGTTCATTGGCTATATTTAAGAGGGAGTTAGATGTGGCCCTTGTGGCTAAAGGGATCAGGGGGTATGGAGAGAAGGCAGGCACAGGATACTGAGCTGGATGATCAGCCATGATCATATTGAATGGCGGTGCGTACAGGCTCGAAGGGCCGAATGGCCTACTCCTGCACCTATTTTCTATGTTTCTAAGGCCCGGTCGGATCGCATTTGGGGCATTGTGAGCAGGTTTGGGCTCCATGTCCGAGGAAGGACGTGCTGGAGTTGGAGAGGGGCAGAGGAGGTTTTACAGGAATGATCTCATGGCTGGCTGGGTTAACAAATGATGAGCGCATGGCAGCACTGGACCTGTGCTCGCTGGAGTTTAGAAGGATGAGTGGGGGAACCGCCTTGAAACTTACCAAATAGCGAAAGGCCTGGGCAGAGTGGTTGTGGAGAGGATATTTCCACCAGTGGGAGAGTCTAGCCTCAGAATAGAAAGACGTACCTTTAGAATGGAGATGAGGGGGGATTTCTGTACCGAGGGTGGTGGATCTGTGGAATTGATTTGGCTTGTGGAGGCCACGTACATGTGCAAACTCCACACATGCAGCACCCGGGGTCAGGTTCGAACCCAAGTCTCTGACACTGGGAGCCTGCAGCTCTTTCGATTGATCCACTGTGTCACCCACAGCTGAAGCACTGTGCTGAATCTAAACAAGATGTTGCTTCCAAATCCTAAACATCAGCTCCAGTGGATTGGGAACTTAATAACAAGCAGACTCTAAGACACCCTGATATTCTCGCCCTTCGGCCCTTTGAGTCTGCGCAGACCAGCGATCCCTGCACGCTAACACTATCCTACACACACGAGGGACAATTTATATTTTATACCAAGCCAATTAGCCTACAAACTTGTACATCTTTGGAGTGTGGGAGGAAATTGAAGATCTCTGAGAAAACCCACACAGGTCATGGGGAGAACGTACAAACAACACCCGTAGTCAGGATCAAACCTGGGTCTCTGGCGCTGTAAGGCAGCAACTCTACCGTTGTGCCACCATGCCGCCATTTTGCGAATATCATATTGTACCATATGTACCATATTGATAATTTAACAAGACCGATTTTAGAGATGTATTCAGATACACAAGGACATCATTAAAACAACTGGGGACATTAAATGGACTGCAGGATCAAACTGATGGAGAATAAAAGGTAGATGACCCAAAGTTATCAAAAGGAAACCTCAATTTTTTATTTGAGGTTTAATATAAATATACTTACCTGGTCCCAGGCCAAAGCTCAGAATAAATGCAAACAAAAACGTCATTGTCATATAGGGCACCAAGAAAGAGGAAGCCTGCCAACACAAAAGTCAAACCATGTTCAAGGCAGATCAGGCAACGTGATACTGGTGAATCTCTGCCCTCCCAGGTTCAGGTCGAGGATTTCAGTCTTTCCTGGATGTTTATTTGTAGTTTAGTTTAGTTTAGAGATACAGTGCGGAAACAGGCCCTTTGGCCCACCGAGTCCGCACCGACCAGCGATCCCCGCGCAATAGCACTATTACACACAATTTACAATCTTTACCGAAGCCAATCAACCTGGAGTGTGTGGGGGGGGGGGGGGGGAAACCGGAGCACCCAGAGAATGTACAAACTCCGCCCTGAAAGCACCCGTAGTCAGGATCACACCCGGGTCTCTGGCGCTGTAAGGCAGCAACGCTACCGCTGCACCGACAGGCCGCCCACGTTTTATTTCGTGTCTATGCCCATCTGAGCTAGGCCCCAAGCAAAGCCAGGTTCAGGGTACGGCTATAACACAAATCTCCCCCCCACGCCATCTCTGAATTGCTGATGCCAGTGGTTTGTGAGAAGGACGCGTTGGCTCACGGAAGTGACGATGTAATGGGGTTCATAAGGTCATAAGGAATAGGAGTAGAATTAGGCCATTCGGCCCATCAAGTCTACTCCGCCATTCGATCATGGCTGATCTATCTCTCCCTCCTGACCCCATTCTCCAGCCTTCTCCCCATGAGCCCTGACACCTTGTGGTTGTGGTCGGGGTTCGATTCTTCACATTGGAGATGCAGAGAAGAGGGGAAACAAACTGGAACACAGTGACTGGGACCATGTTGCACAGATTATGTTGTGTGACCTTTACTCCCACTGCCATCTGTTCAAGTACCTGCTCACAATGATCATATTGTATAAACAGGATATAAGTTCAGAGACTGAGGAGTAAGTTCCCAGATATCAAACCCTGAACTATGTTTCAATAATTACAATAAATATTTTTTTAAAGGTCATTTTTATAGATTTTGGTTTCACCATAAATCATTGAAGACAAATGTTTATTTTTCCCATGGGATATCCTGGGGCCTGTTTCCATGTGATTTTTATAAGGTCTTTTGATATTTGTTTTGATACAAACGTGATTACTTATCAGCTGTAAAAAGGCCGAGGTTATATTGATGAATTATATCAGTTAATATAACTGTGGGGTTTTGTAAGAATAGAGGGTACGTTAAGAATAAGAAGTAGGCCTTTTAGGACTGAAATGAGGAAAAAAGTTTTCACCAAGTTTTCAAAAAGTTTTCACCAAGTTTTCAAAAAGTTTTCAAAGAGTTGCGAATCTGTGGAATTCTCTGCCACAGAAGGCAGTGGAGGCCAATTCACTGGATGTTTTCAAGGGAGAGTTAGAATTAGCTCTTGGGGCAAAAGGAAACAAGGGATATGGGGAATAAGCAGGAACGGGGTACTGATTTTTGGATGATCATATTGAATGGCGGTGCTGGCTCGAAGGGTCGAATGGCCTACTCCTACACCTACTTTTCTATGTTTCTATGTTTCCATGTTTCTATGTTCACCTTATATAAAGGTGTTTTAAAAGTGATGGATGAATTATTTATTGGATAAAGGTTTAGAGGTTAGTTTAGAGTTTGGAGATGCAGCGTGGAAACAGGCACTTTGGCCCACCGAGTTCACGCCAACCATCGATCGCCCGTACACCACTTCTATGTTAGACCACTAACGCATCCTACACACCAGGGGCAATTCACAGAAACCAATTAACCTACAAACCTGCAAGTCTTTGAGATGTGGGAAGAAACCGGAGCACCAGCAGAAAACCCACGCGGTCCCAGGGAGAACGTACAAACTCCGCACAGACAGCACCCGTAGTCAGGATCCAACCCGGTTCTCCGGAGACCTGAGTCAGCAGCTTTACCATTACGCCTCAGTACTTTCCCGCTGTGTTTGATTTTGTCGTTTATAATGTTTTTATTTACTTTCGAAAATGAATAGTATTTTAGTCATGAATTTATATTTAATAAACCAATCTGCTACTTATGGTCCGTGCGTAACTGCTCTGCCCAATTCCATCCTTTGCCCACTTACGTGACAGCTGCTGACCCTGCCAACCTGTGCCACTCTTCTTGAGGACAGGAACACAGCAAAATAATTTGTGCCCAAATACACATCCCATCTTTGAGAGGACAGCCGGCCAGTTTTTCAATGTGTCTCCATTATCCAACGACGTCGAGGCAGGAATGAACACCACATCTCTGGGGCGGCACGGTGGCGCAGCGGGTAGAGATGCTGCCTTGCAGCGCCAGAGACCCGGCCTCGGTCCTGACTATGGGTGCTTGGCTGCACCGAGTTTGTACGTTCTCCCCGTGACCTGCGCGCGTTGTCTCCGGGTGCTTCAGTTTCATCCCACACTCCAAAGACGTGCAGGTTAATTGGCTTGGTATAAATGTAAAAATTGTCGCCAGTGTGCGTGGGATAGCGTTAGTGTGCGGGGATCGCTGGTCGGTGAGCCGTATCACCAATCTGCACGGGTGGAACCACTGATTGATTCATGTTTATTTCACAAAATGCTGGAGTAACTCAGCAGGTCAGGCAGCATCTCAGGAGAGAAGGAATGGGTGATCAGACTGATCAATGTTAATACTTGTCATTAATGATTAATGTTGATATTTGTCATATCCAGGTCATTCCTAAGACACCTAACGTTATAGAAAATGGTTCTAAAAGCAATAATATCAATAGAGAAAAGGTGGTTAGGGTGAGAGTTTCTGAGTTATGTTTCCTGCAAGATTTTATGTTCAGGTTCAGGTTTAGCTTTATTCTATCACAAGCTCCTCACTCACTCCCAACCAGTCCACCTTCAGCTTTTTTTCTCCAGAGATGCTGCCTGACCCATGTACCTACTTCAGCACTTTGTGTCTACCTTTGGTATATACCAGCATCTGCAGTTCCTTGCTACACATCTTTGCGTAGCAATCTTACTCATTTTTTAGCTTCGCGACGCGGCGCGGAAACAAACGGGCCCTTCGGCCCGCTGAGTCCACGCCGACCAAGCGATTGCCCCTTCAGGCTAGCCCCGGCTTATCACACTTTCACATCCACTCCCCACACATAATCGTTCAGAGGCCTATTAACCTGGAAACCCGCACGTCTTTCAAACGTGGGAGGAAACCAGAGCAGCGGAGGACAGCCACACAGTCACAGGGAGAACGGGCAAACTCCACACAGACAGCACCCGAGGGCAGGACCGAACCCGGGTCTCTGTCTGAGAGGCAGCAGCTCCACCAGATGCGCCACCTCTTAACTCTACCCCATTTGATTATTCCATTATTGCACTCTATTAATGTTATTTTGTACTGTTATTAATATTCTTTTGTGCTGTTCAGATTTATTTTTGCACTACAATCTCGCACCATTCTTCTCTTTGCACTCATCATTGTGTTTATTGTGCATTGTCTGAAGAAGGGTCTCGACCCGAAACGTCACCCATTCCTTCTCTCCCGAGATGCTGCCTGTCCCGCTGAGTTACACCAGCATTTTGTGATACACTGTGTTTATTGTTGTAGGTATCATTACTGTAAGTAACTTGTTCCTCGGGGAGCTTCGTGTGAATAGGAATCTCATTGCACTCTGATGCATACGATAATAAACTAATCTGAATCTGAACTTAGAGTTAGAGCTTGAGTTCAGGTTATTATCATATCATATCATCATATCATATATATACAGCCGGAAACAGGCCTTTTCGGCCCACCAAGTCCGTGCCGCCCAGTGATCCCCGTACATTAACACTATCCTACACCCACTAGGGACAATTTTTACATTTACCCAGCCAATTAACCTACATACCTGTACGTCTTTGGAGTGTGGGAGGAAACCGAAGATCTCGGAGAAAACCCACGCAGGTCACGGGGAGAACGTACAAACTCCTTACAGTGCAGCGCCCGTAGTCAGGATCGAACCTGAGTCTCCGGCGCTGCATTCGCTGTAAAGCAGCCACTCTACCGCTGCGCTACCGTGTCTCGTGAACCGAGGTACAGCGAAAATATTTTTGCTGTGTGCTAACCAGTCAGCGGAAAGACAATACATGATTACAATCGAGCCATTTACAGACACATGACAAAGGGATGAATAACGTTTAGTGCAAGATAAAGTCCCGTAAAGTCTGATCTCAGATAGACCGAGGGTTTCCAATGAGCTTCAGAGTAGCTTAGGATTGCACTCTGGTCGTTGGAAGGATGGTTCACACAACAGCTGGGAAGAAACTGTCGCTGAGTCTGGAGGTGTACGTATTCACACTTCTATACCTTTGGCCCTGATGGGAGAGGGGATGAGAGGGAGTGACCGGGGTGCGACTCGTCCTTGATTATGCCGGTGGCCTTGCCGAGGCTGCGTGGGGTGTAAAATGGAGTCAACGGAAGGGAGGTTGGAATCTGATCCAATAGACAAGGCTTCTTACCTGGTAGGTTAGTGTAATGGTTATTACGGCACACCACAGAGCCATGAGCAAATAGCCGCCCATGATTAGGACCCGCCTGCCGAGCGATTCAATTACAAGGCTCTGGAAAGGAATGACACCATTAGTAGCGTCTCAGAGAGACTCAGGAAGACTCAACACTCCGTGCACTCAAATACATTTAAGCTGGAACGGGTGCAGAGAAGATTGACAAGGGTTTTGCCTTCAAGCTGGTTAGGCCACAGGGGACGATGGCACGGAGTCACAGCAGTAGAATTGACAGCGCCAAGGACCAGGGTTCGATCCTGACCATAGGTACGGTCCGTACAGAGTTTGTACATTCTCCCCGTGACCTGCGTGGGTTTCCCCCGGGTGAACCAGTTCCCTCCCAAAGACGTACAGGTTTGTAGGTTAATTGGCTTGGTGTAATTGTAGATTGTCCCTGGTGTGTATAGGATAGTGTTAGCATGCGGGGATCGCTGGTCGGCGCACACTCGGTGGGCCGATGGGCTTCTTGTTTCCGAGCTGTATCTTTAAACTAAAACTAAATTAAACTTAAAGGTTTACGAGGATGTTGCCTTTAAGCTGGAGAGGGTGCAGGGCAGATTAATGAGGATGGTGCCGGGTGGGGCCAGAGCATGGTTTATAGGGAGTTGAGCAAGCATGGACTTTATCCCACGAAGCGCAGGAGGATGAGGGGTGATGTTACAGTAGGGGTGCCAACTTCCTAACTCCCAGATACAGGACAAGGTGATGTCACCGCCCACGCCCCACGTGACCTCACCTCGCCAGCGGCCACGTGCTCCCGCTCCACCAATGACGGCCGCCCGGGCCGGGAGGTGGGTTACAACCTCCGTTAGGTGAACACACTCGGCCCCCCCGCTCCCCGAACACACTCGGCCCCGCTCCCCAAACTCCGTTAATGTTAACGAGCTCCGTTAGCCTACACTGTCCCGGCCTACAGTGTCGGGGCCAACAGCGGCCCTAGGGCCTAATACAAACAAATTTAGCCCTCTCTCACCTTGAAGCTATCCCCTCTAGCTTTTGACATTTCCAGCCTCGGTGGAAAAAGGTTCTGACTGATCACCTAAACTGTGCCTCTGATAATTTCACAAACTTCTATCAGGCCTTCTCTCAGCCTCCAACACTCTGAGGAAAACAATCCAAGTTTGTCCAACCTCTAGAGTCATCGAGTGATACAGCGTGAAAACAGGCTTTTCGGCCCAACTTGCCCACACCGGCCAACATGTCCCAGCTACACTAGTCCCACCTGCCTGCGCTTGGTCCATATCCCTCCAAACCTGTCCTATCCATGTACCTGTCTAATTGTTTCTTAAACGTTGGGATAGTCCCTGCCTCAACTACCTCCTCTGGCAGCTTGTTCCATACATCCATCACCCTCGATTACCTTCTATTAAGATTAAGGGGCTGGCCATTTAGGACTGAGATGAGGAAAAACCGTTTCGCCCAGACAGTTATGAATCTGTGGAATTCTCTGCCACAGAAGGCAGTGGAGGCCGACTCACTGGATGTTTTCAAGAGAGAGTTAGATAGAGCTCTTAGGGGGAATGGAATCAAGGGATATGGGGAGAAAGCTGGAACGGGGTACTGATTTTGGATGATCAGCCATGATCATATTGAATGGCGGTGCTGTGTGGAAGGGCCGAATGGCCTACTCCTGCACCTATTTTCTATGTTTCTACGTATCTAATCTGGGCCACATTCTGGTAAACCTCTTCAGCCCCTATCTGCAATGAAAATACCCTTGCTGTTTGCTGGGTTTGCAATTATCTTCTACTTACACAGCAGAACGCTGAGATACACTCACAAGCTCCTGTTCCCATGGTAACATAGGGGATGTTGGCCGGTGCTATGCCTGCATCATTGAATATGTAAGTGGCATAGAAGTAGATCTGAAACATAGAAAAACAATTTTTTTTCATACACCAACTATAAAGTAGTAAGTGTCAGCATGCTGTAAATACACTTTCTGATGTAGCTCATCACTGCTGTCATTGGAGTCGTTTCTTTGATTATAGCACCTTGCACTGCAAAGATATTCCAAGTTCTGAGTAGGTGAATGCTGTAGTTCACTGTTTCCAGAGCGTTAGAATTGTTTTTCATCCAAAGGCTATAAACTAAAAGGCACAAAGTAACTGCAGGAAAAATGATCCCCCATGTTGGGCAAGTCCAGAACCAGGGGGGTCACAGTTTAAACATAAGGGGTCGGCCATTTTGAACAGAGATGAGGAAAAACCTTTTTCACCCGGAGAGTTGTGAATCTGTGGAATTCTCTGCCACAGAAGGCAGTGGAGGCCAGTTGACTGGATGTTTTCAAGATTGATTTGGCTCTTAGAGTTAATGGATTCATGGGATTATGGGGAGAAAGCAGGAATGGGGTACTGATTTAGGATGATCAGCCATGATCATATTGAATGGCTGGTGCTGGATCGAAGGGCCGAATGGTCTACTCCTGCAGCTATTTTCTATGTTTCTATGTTTCTAACATGTTGTAAATTACATTTTCTGAAGTATAAGAAAATAACTGCAGATGCTGGTACAAATCGAAGGTATTTATTCACAAAATGCTGGAGTAACTCAGCAGGTCAGGCAGCATCTCAGGAGAGAAGGAATGGGTGACGTTTCGGGTCGAGACCCTTCTTCAGACTGATGAAGGGTCTCGACCCGAAACGTCACCCATTCCTTCGCTCCTGAGATGCTGCCTGACATTTTCTGAAGTAGTTCATTGCGTGATTTTCTGCCTGATAACTAATTGGAATAAAAAGGCAAAGATCAACATTGCACCTAATTCATGTCTATTTGACAATAGAGATGAAGACAGATTTCTTTAGTCAGAGGGTGGTGACTCTGTGGAATTCATTGCCACAGACATCTATGGAGGCCAAGACAGTGGGTATTTTTAAAGCGGAGATTCTTGAAGAGTAAGGGCGTCAAAGATTACAGTGAGAAGGCAGAAGAATGGGGTTGAGAGGGAAAACTAAATCAGCCATGATTGAATGGCGGAGTAGACCCGATGGACTGAATGGCCAAATTCTGCTCCTAGGTCTCGCTCGGTCTTCTGAACTTCCATTTCACCATCGAGATAAGTTCTCTCTGAATACCAAACCTCCGCACATGCCTACGTTTAGGTGTACAGGGCGGCACGGTGGCGCAGTGGTAGAGTTGCAGCCTTACAACGCCAGAGACCCGGGTTTGATGGCGACTACCAGAGCTGACTGTACGGAGTTTGTACGTTCTCCCCGTGACCGCGTGGATTTGCTCCTAGGCTTTCGGTTTCAACCCACAGTCCAGACGTACAGGTTTGTAGGTTAATCGGCTTGATATAAATGTAACTTGTCCTAAGTGTGTGTAGGATAGGGTTAATGTGGGAGGATCACTATTCGGTGCAGACTCGGATGGGCCGAAGGGACTGTTCCTACGCTGTATCTCTAAACTAAACTAACCTACATTCTCACAATAGCCAGTGCTATGACCTTCATCTATCTAGTCTCACACAGAAATGTATCTGGAGATGGTCCACACTATGTTGTCCTGCACCCCTTGATCAACAAACCTTGCTCCACGCCGTGATGAACGGGCAAAGGGAATCGCACATCATACACATTTTTCGAGAAGGGGGGGGGATGGGATGGTGGAGGGACATCAGGAATCTGCAAGAGGGATCAGCGTCAGATGAATGGAAATTTGAATGATTGGCTCGATTGAACGTTTCAGCATCAAGTTCAAACCAGCCATCAATCACCAGTTCACACAAAGATAGACACGAAAAGCTGGAGTAACTCAGCGGGCCAGGCAGCATCTCTGGAGAGAAGGAATGGGTGGTGTTTTGGGTCGAGACCCTTGAGACTGAGAGTCAGGGTGGAGGGAGGCACAGAAATAAGGAAGGGTAAGGTGTGAGAAAGGAGACATCAAAAGAGTTATCACACAAGTTCGATATTATCCACCTCGGCATCCAGTCCATGCGTCCCTCTGCACGACACTGACCCCAGGGGAAACACAGAGGGTTACAGGGTTTGGGCGGCACAGTGGCGCAGCGGTAGAGTTGCTGCCTTACAGCGCTTGCAGCGCCGGAGACCCGGGTTCAATCCCGACTACGGGTGCCGTCTGTACGGAGTTTGTACGTTCTCCCCGTGACCTGCGTAGGTTTTCTTCGAGAACTTCGGTTTCCTCCCACCCTCCAAAGACGTGCAGGTTTATAGGTTAATTGGCTTGGATTTGGTATACTTGGTGTACTTGGTATATTTGGTATATTTGGTAAATTGTCCCTAGTGTGTGTAGGATAGTGTTAATGTGCTGTTAACATTAACATTAAGGGGATCGCTGGTCAGTGCGGACTTGGTGGGCCGAAAGGCCTATTTCCGCGTTGTATCTCTAAACTAAGAAAGATCCAGCAAACTCCACAAAGGCTGCCCTGGAGGCCAGGATCAAACTCAGATCACTGGAGCCATGTAGGAGCAGCATTTCCATGCAACCTTGCTATTGAGGGCGTGCAGCGTAGGTTCACTAGGTTAATTCCCGGAATGGCGGGACTGTCGTATGTGGAAAGGCTGGAGCAATTAGGCTTGTATACACTGGAATTTAGAAGGATGAGGGGGGATCTTATTGAAACATATAAGATAATTAGGGGATTGGACACATTAGAGGCAGGAAACATGTTCCCAATGTTGGGGGAGTCCAGAACAAGGGGCCACAGTTTAAGAATAAGGGGTAGGCCATTTAAAACGGAGATGAGGAAGAACTTTTTCAGTCAGAGAGTGGTGAAGGTGTGGAATTCTCTGCCTCAGAAGGCAGTGGAGGCCAGTTCGTTGGATGCTTTCAAGAGAGAGCTGGATAGAGCTCTTAAGGATAGCGGAGTGAGGGGGTATGGGGAGAAGGCAGGAACGGGGTACTGATTGAGAGTGATCAGCCATGATCGCATTGAATGGCGGTGCTGGCTCGAAGGGCTGAATGGCCTACTCCTGCACCTATTGTCTATTGTCTATTGTCTATTGTCTATTAACAGGCCTACGACCGGCTGCAGTGAGACGTGAAAAGGCAATTTGGATAAAATTACCCTTTGGTCCGATGAATTCCAAACGTAAGCTGATGTAAAAAGACCCACCACGATCTCATGGACACACGACTAGTTTGACGATTAACTCTGGGTCACGTTTGGTTCAATGATCTTGTCCACTGTGCCTTACGGAAAACAACCTTACTCTATGGTTATACATTTACTTTTAATCTAGTTCCAGCGTCAAGGCTGCAGCCCAGGAAGTATCGTGTAGGAAGGAACGGCAGGCGCTGGTTTAAACCGAAGATAAGACACAAAAAGCCTGAGTAACCCAGCTGGGACAGGCAGCATCTCTGGAGAGAAGGAAGGGGCGACGTTTCGGGTCGAGATGGGTCTGAGGAAGGGTCTCGACCCGAAACGTCACCCATTCCCCTTCTTTCCAGAGATTATGCCTGTCCCGCTGAGTTAACCCAGCAAGTGTAACTGTTCCTGCCTTCACAACTCACCGCCACTGTTATTGCCAACCGATGGACAGATGTTTTGTTTCGTTTCGTTCCGTTTAGTTCAGTTCATTGACATGTGCATCGAGTTACAGTGAAAAGCTCTTGTTGCGTGCTAACCACTCAGTGGAAAGACAATGCATGATTACAGTTGAGCCATCCACCGTGTTCAGGTACATGATCAAAGGGAATAGAGGGATATGGGCCAAACATAGACAGGTGGGACTAGTGTAGATGGGACATGTTGGTTGGTGTGGGCAAGTAGGCCTGAAGGTCCTGTTTCAAGTCAAGTTTATTTGTCACATACATATATATACACAAGATGTGCAGTGAAATGAAAATGCTAACGCCTGCGGATTGTGCGAAACTACAAAACAGAATGGAAAAAAAAAATTTTAACACAAAAAATAAATTAATACAGTAGATTAAATGAGTCCCTGGTGATATGAGAGTTAACAGTCCTGATGGCCTGTGGGAAGAAACTCCCATGCTCTCTGCTTTCACAGCGTGACAGCGGAGGTGTCGTGCCGTTTCCATGCTGTATGACTATCCCTTCCAGATTTATTCACAACCCCCACCCACCGCAATCAGTCTGAAGAAGGGTCCCGACCCGAAACGCCAACTGCCCGAGGTCTCCAGAGATGCTGCCTGACCCAAAAAGCTGGAGTAACTCAGCGGGTTAGGCAGCATCTCTGGGGAAAAGGAATAGGTGATGCTTCGGGTCGAGACCCTGCTCCAGCCCATTAATCCAGCAGAGGGCATGCAGCTCGGTGGCGCAGCGGTAGAGTTGCTGCCTCACAGCACCGGAGGCCCGGGTTCGATCCTGACTACTGGTGCTGTCGATGTGGAGTTTGTACGTTCTCCCCGTGACCCTGCGTGGGTTTTCTCCAGGATCTTCAGTTTTCTCCCACACTCCAAAGACGTACAGGCTTGTAGGTTAATTGGCTTGGTGTAATGGAAATTGTTCCTCGTGTGTGTAGGATAGTGTTAGTGTACAGGGATCTGTGGGCGGCACGGACTCAGTGGGCCGAAGGTCCTGTTTCCGCGCTGCCTGACCCGCTGAGTTACTCCAGCACTTTGTACCTTTTTTTCCCCGTAAGCCAGCACCTGGGGTTCCTTGTTACCTTGTCATAAGAGATAGGAGCAGAATTAGGCCATTTGGCCGATCAAATCTACGTCGCTGATCTATCTCTCCCTCCTAACCCCATTCTCCTGCCTTCTCCTATTAACCCCTGACACCGGTACTGATGTAAAAGGACGTCTGCTGAGCCTGTGGTTCACACTTACCATGTTGATGCCACTGAGTTGCAGACCTATGTTAATCACGACCACAGTGATGAGCTGCCATCGATTCAAGCGGTCTTTGAGAAGGCCCAACAGCCCCTTGGACGGATGCAGATTGATCACCATCCACTCTTTCTCTATGTCCTCGAATTCACTCAAATAAGAATTAGCACCGTGCAATTGTTTGAGGCCTGAGGAAGGGAAAGGCAGCAGTTATTTTCCAAATAGACTTCATATAATACGTTAGAAGGGTGAGGGGGAGGACCTCATTGAAACTTACCAAATAGTGAAAGACTTGGATAGAGTGGATGTGGAGAGGATGCTTCCCCTAGTGGGAGAGTCTCGGACTAGAGGTCATAGTCTCAGAATTAAAGAACGTTCCTTTAGGAAGGAGATGAGGAGGGATTTCTTTAGTCAGAGGGTGATGAATCTGTGGAATTCATTGCCACAGATTGCTGTGGAGGCCAAGTCAGTGGATATTTTTAAGGCAGAGATAGATAGATGTTTGATTAGTACAGGTGTCAGGGGCTCTGGGGGGAAGGCAGGAGAATGGAGTTAGGAGGGAGAGATAGATCGGGAGAGATAGATCAGCCATGATCGAATGGCAGAGTAGACTTGATGGGCCGAATGGCCTAATTCTGCTCCTAGAACGTATGAGTCTATGAGCTATGAACAGGCCCTTCAGCCCACAGTGTCCGTGCTGGCCCTCTAGACAATAGACAATAGACAATAGGTGCAGGAGTAGGCCATTCAGCCCTTCGAGCCAGCACCGCCATTCAATGCGATCATGGCTGATCACTCTCAATCAGTACCCCGTTCCTGCCTTCTCCCCATAACCCCTCACTCCGCTATCCTTAAGAGCTCTATCCAGCTCTCTCTTGAAAGCATCCAACGAACTGGCCTCCACTGCCTTCTGAGGCAGAGAATTCCACATCCTTACTCGAGCAGAAGTGAACACGACTCTCCAAACGTGGCCTAACTAAAGCCCTAGAAAGCTGCAACACGTCTTCACGCCTCTTATACTCAATGCCCCGGCCGATGAAGGCAAGCAATACGTACTCTGGATGGCTTTAGCTTCCAGTCCTTTGTCAATGTAGAGGAAGCGGGGACTCTCAGGGAACCATGGTAGCATCAGGAGCTGGATCAGAGCTGGGATGCAGACGGTGGAGAAGAGAATGTGCCAGTACTGTTTGCTGCCCAGCAACTCCCTGTGGAGCAGCAGAAGCAACAATCAAAAGATCAGCACAGCATTACAAGCACAATGTGTCAAGCCACGTGGCCTGACGTGGCTCTTATTTTCAGTTTAGTTTAGAGATACAACGTGGAAACAGGCCCTTCGGCCCACCGAGTCCGCGCCGACCAGTGATCCCTACACATTAACACTACCCTACACACACTGGGGACAATTTACAATTCATACCAAGCCAATTAACCTACAAACCTGTACGTCTTTGGAGTGTGGGAGGAAACCGAAGATCTCGGAAAAAAACCCAAGCGGTCACGGGGAGAACGTACAAGCTCCGTACAGACAGCACCCGTAGTCAGGATCGTAGTGGGGTGGTGGGGGGGGTGGGGAGGTGGGGGGGGGTGGAGGTGTGGGGAGGTGTGGGGAGGTGGGGAGATGGGGAGGTGAGGAGGTGGGGAGGTGTGAGGGGGTGGGGAGGTGGGGAGGTGGGGGTGTGGGGAGGTGTGTGGAGGTGTGTGGAGGTGGGGAGGTGTGAGGAGGTGGGGAGGTGGGGGAGGTGGGGAGGTGGGGGGGTGGGGAGGTGGGGAGGTGGGGGAGGTGGGGAGGTGGGGGGTGGGGAGGTGGGGGGTGGGGAGGTGGGGGGTGGGGAGGTGTGGGGATGGGGGAGGTGGGGGGTGGGGAGGTGTGGGGAGGTGGGGGATGGGGAGGTGTGGGGAGGTGGGGGTGGGGAGGTAGGGGTGTGGGGAGGTGGGGGGTGGGGAGGTGTGGGGAGGTGGGGAGGTGGGGAGGGGGAAGGTGGGGAGGTGGGGAGGGGGGAGGTGGGAAGGTGGGGGGGTGGGGAGGTGGGGAGGTGGGGAGGTGTGGGGAGGTGGGGGGTGGGGAGGTGGGGATGGGGGAGGGGGGGAGGAGGGTGGGGGGGAGGTGGGAGGTGGGTGGGGGGAGAGATCAGTAATGAGATATTCATTGAAAATTCGTCTTTGGGCCTTGGGAGGAAACCAGAGCACCCGGAGGAAATCCACGTGGTCACAGGGAGAACGCACACCTCAAGATTCAAGAACAGCTTCTTCCCAGCTGTTATCAGGCAACTGAACCATCCCATCAACAACTAGAGAGTGGTCCTCACCTACCATCCACCTCATTGGAGACTCACAGACAATCTTTAATCGGACTTTACCTTGCACTAAACCTTATACTCTTTATCCTGTGTCTATCCACTGTGGAGGGCTTGATTTTAATCATGTGTGGCCTTTCTGCCAACTAGATAGCATGCAACAAAAAAGCTTTCACTGTACCTCAGTATATGTGACAATAAACTAAATTAAATGTGCAAACTCCACACAGACGCTACTCAAGGTCAGGATCTTTGCGTTTTGATCAATGAGTGTGTGGGATAGGTAGGAATCTCACGTCATGGCACGGTTGCGCAGCGGTAGAGTTGCTGCCTTACGACGCCAGAGACCCGGGTTTGATCCTGACTGCGGGAGCTTGTCTGTACGTAGTTTGTACGTTCACCCCGTGACCCGCGTGGGTTTTCTCCGGGTGCTCTGGTTTCCTCCCACACTCCAAAGACGTACAGGTTTGTACGCTGATTGGCTTCGGTATAATTGTGAGTTGTCCCCAGTGAGTGTAGGATAGTATTAATGTGCAGGGATCGCTGTTCGGCACGGACTCAGTGGGCCGAAGGGCCTGTTTCCACGCTGCATCTCTAAACTACACTAATTACCTGAAAATAATCTTGCCATTAAAATATGTGATGTTCCCATTCTTACCTCAGTCCTACTATCTGTCCAACGAGGATTCCTATTGTTAAGAACAAGGAGGACCCCATGCATATGGCTCCTCTCCATGCCTTGGGTGCGATTTCTCCCTGGTACATGGGTTGTACACACAGGCTGGCACCTGCAGACCGACGCGTGCAGAAGTAACTGTTAGTGTTTGATCAGTGAATGGGTCTTTCTCAGTCGGTGCTGCATCTATCAGAACTCTACCAGAAACGCTGCCCAGTCCAAAGCCTGCACCAGTTTAGTTCTGGTTTGGAGATCCAGTACGGAAGCAGGCCCTTCGGCCCACCACTGCGCCACCGTGCTGCTCCTATTGAGCAGAGTACCACCGCAGTCCCCCACTACCACACGTCTTGCAGTCGAGTCGATCAGGTGCAGCACTGCTGGTGGAGTTGCTGCCTCCCAGCGCCAGAGACCCAATCCTGACTACGGGTGCTGTCCGTGCGGAGTTTGCACGTTCTCCCTGTGACCTGCCCCGGCCACTCCCTCTTCTCCCCTCTCCTAGCAAGGCAAGAGGTACAGAAGTGTGAAAACGCACAGCTCCAGATTCAGGGACAGTTTCTTCCCAGCTGTTATCGGGCAACTGAACCATCCGTATCACCAACTGGAGAGGGGTCCTGACTGACCATCTACCACATTGGAGACCCTCGGACTATCCTTGATCAGACTTCACTGGATTTCATCTTGCACCAAAAGCTGTTCCCTTTATCCTGCATCTGTACACTGTGTATGGCTTGATTGTAATCATGTACATCCTCCTGCAAACTGGATAGCACGCTACAAAAAAGCTTCTCACTGAACGTTGTACCAGTGACAATAAACTAAACTGAACTAAACTAAACTGAACTAAATTAAACTACAAGAAAACCCTTAAAACCGCAAAGCCGCTGAAATGCAGGAATTGGTCAACAGCAGATCATTTTATGCTTTGCAAAACCGTGAAGCTGGTTCAAACGGGATTTTTAAAAACCTGACTCAAATACCACACAGGGGCAAATAGTTCCGAATCCATGGAAGGAGTATCACTGTTTTCACCGTACCTGCATGTAGTCCCACAAGAAACCTGCCCACTATTAGAAGTTCAAAGAGGCCGGCAGGTTTGCTTGCTCCCATGAAGACAGACCCAGCCAGAGTAAAGACGTTGACAAGCAAGAGAGTCCTTTTCCTGAAACACAGAAACAAGTTGCATTGGACAAAATACAACATATAATCCATACGTTCATAACTTCATAAGTTGGAGGAGCAGAATTAAGCCATTTGGCCCATCGAGTCTACTCCGCCATTGAATCATGGCTGATCTGTCTTTCCCTCTCAACCCCATTCTCCTGCCTTCTCCCCATAACCCCTGACACCCGTACTGATCAAGAATCCGTCAATCTCCGCCTTAAAAATACCCATTGACATGGCCTCCACGGCCATCTGTGGCAGTGAATTCCACAGATTCACCACCCTCTGACTAAAGAAATTCCTCCTCGTCTCCTTTCTAATGGTACGTCCTTTCATTGTGAGGCTGTGGCCTCTGATTCTAGACTCTCCCGCTAATGGAAACATCCTCTCCACATCCACTCTATCCAGGTAATACATAGCCAGTTCAATAGGACAGAAGCTGGCCTTGAAACAACTGTGAGCTATTGTTTTCCATTCTACAATGAGCCCTAGGGCACTTGTGAAGCATGGGGTAGAAACATAGAAACATAGAAAATAGGTGCAGGAGTAGGCCATTCGGCCCTTCGAGCCTGTACGCACCGCCATTCAATATGATCATGGCTGATCATCCAGCTCAGTAACCTGTACCTGCATTCTCTCCATACCCCCTGATCCCTTTAGCCACAAGGGCCACATCTAACTCCCTCTTAAATATAGCCAATGAACTGGCCTCAACTACCTTCTGTGGCAGAGAATTCCACAGACTCACCACTCTCTGTGTGAAGAAATGTTTTCTCATCTCGGTCCTAAAAGACTTCCCCCTTATCCTTAAGCTGTGACCCCTGGTTCTGGACTTCCCCAACATCGGGAACAATCTTCCCGCATCTAGCCTCTCCAACCCCTTAAGAATTTTGTAAGCTTCTATAAGATTCCCCCTCAGTCTTCTAAATTCCAGCGAGTACAAGCCCAGTCTATCCAGTTTTTCCTCATATGAAAGTCCCGCCATCCCAGGGATCCTGGGATACAGACTTGGTGGGGGTGGAACAAAGAATAAAGAGGATTCAAGAGGCTTCGGTAACATTGAGGTGATTTAAAAAGATCCCAAAAAGAATAGAAGTAAATACAAATATAGTGGCTGTGAAAACTAGGCAGCTTGTGTAGATGTAAGGTGTAAGACCCGAAACGTCACCCATTCCTTCTCTCCAGAGATGCTGCCTGACCAGCTGAGTTATTCCAGCATTTTGGGTCTATCTTCGATTTAAACCAGCGTCTGCAGTTCTTTCCTACGCGTTTTGTGCTGATGTAGGTTATTTAGGTTTGGTTGGTGACTGAGTAGGTCAGGCTTGTCATCCATTCCCTCCGCAGATGCTGCCTGACCCACTGAGTTAGAGTCATAGCATGAAAACAGGCCCTTCAGCCCAACTTGCCCACAACGACCAACATGTCCTGTCTACACCAGTTCCACATACCTGCGTTTGACCCATGTCCTTCTAAACCTGTCCTTTCCGTGTACCTGTCTGAATGTTGTGTAATACCTGCAAGAGTTCCTCCAGCAATTTGTCTTTTTTGCTCAAGACTCCAACATCTGCAGCCTCTATTAGTTTAGTTTAGTTTAGAGATACAGCGCGGAAACAGGCCCTTCGGCCCACCGAGTCCGTGCCGATTAGCGATCCCGGCACTCTAACACTTTCCTGCACACACAAGGGACAATTTACATTTATACCAAGCCAATTAAATTACAAACCTGTACGTCATCAGAGTGTGGGAGGAAACGGAAGATCTCAGAGAAAACCCACGCAGGTCACGGGGAGAACGTACAGACTGTGTACAGCCAGCACCCGTGGTCAGGAACAAACCCGGGTCTCTGGCGCTGTAGGACAGTAGATCTACCGCCGAACCACCTTTGTATCTCTAAACCAAACGAAACTAAACTACAAGGGACTGCAGATGTTGGAGCCTTGAGCAAAAAAAACAAATGACTGGAAGAAGTCTAGCAGCTACCATCACAACAATGCCAGCGTGGTTCCTACCCTAATGCACAGAATGCAGGTCCACTTGATAGAAATGGCCATCATCACACTGTTATAAAATAATCACCAAGTTAAAACTATATGTTCCCAGCACAAGTGGTGGTAGGTGGAATGAGATACCGGAGGAGATAGTCGAGGCCGGGACTATTGCAACAATTAAGAAACTATTAGACAGGTGCATGGCTGATTGCTTCCCATGTTGTTACCTTCCCCTCAGCTAACAATAAACCATTCCACGTTTCGTTATCTACATCTGCTTTGATCTGTCGTTTTCACACCCCACCCTTCCATATCTCTAGATTCCCTCTCCCCTGACTCTCTGCCTGAAGAAGGGTCAGGACCCGAAACGTCACCCATTCCTTCTCTCCCCATCCCGCTGAGTTGCTACAGCATTTTGTGTCTATCTTGGGTACATGGATAGGACAGGTTTAGAAGGGATGTGGGCCAAAGGCAGGGAGGTGGGACCATAGTAGGTGGGACATGTTGTCTCCACACTGCATGACCCTGTGACTCTATGACTGTAAGATTGACACAGCAAAAATGTGGAAACTTACCGACCAAATGTGATGGCCATGTACCCTCCGAACCAGGTCCCAAGCAATCCACCAATGGTGAAAGCGGAAACGATTACAGACCACAGAAGATTGATGGGTCCGCTGTCCAGAGTTGTGCCGAATCGAGTGGTCCACGTCTCATTAATGAACGCCTGCACAGCCTGCCGAGTTGATATGAAGCAGCAATTGAGAACAAGATCGCCAGCAGAGTCCAAAATGAGCAAACCTGCAAAACTGCCCACAAACTATGGAGGCAAATGAGAAGCTGGAGTCCGTCTGTCAGTTCCGCGGTTCGCTATGATGCACCCTTCCTGGGTTCACACCTGTCTCCAGCCAACAACCGCACTATCAGGGAACCCCCTCACCCCAGGGCATCTGTTGCCAGCCCTGATTTGTCCTGTTGTTTTTTTCTTCGCCTCCAGCCTCCAATGTCTGTCCCAAACATGATACCAAGTGAAACTCATGCTGACCAAAGAGCTCATGAACACGGGCAATGAATGACCAGGTGCTGGGGGGGTAACCAGTTGGCATCTAGGGACCTCCCGCTGGCCAAGGAAATGGGGCAATGGTGTCACTTGATGCTATTGGAATGCACAAGGTGATGGGAGGCCAGGGTTCACATGCTTAGATCACCGAGAATAATCAGAAACAGGCCCTTCAGCCCACCAAGTCCGCACTGGCCTGTGATCCCCGCACATTAACACTATCCTACACACACGAGGGGCAATTTACACTGATACCAAGCCAATTAACCTGCAAACCTGTACGTCCTTGGAGTGCAGGAGAAACCAAAGATCTTGGAGAAAACCCACGCGGTCACGTTGAGAAGGTACAAACTCCGTACTGACAGCACCCGTAGTCGGGATCGAACCCGGGCCTCTGGCGCTGTAAGCACTGTAACGCAGTGACTCTACCGCTGCGCCATCATGGCCTCCCCAACACATCCTGCAGAGTCAGCTAATCTGATTCACGTTCATACGTGGTCATAGAGGATAAAGCATGGAAACAGGCCCTTCGGCCCATTGAGTCCAAACTGACCATCAGGCACCCATTTACACTCATCTCACCCATTTTAATCTCCCCTCATTCTCATCAACACACTACAAGACCCACCCCAGCCCACCCCACCCCACCCCACCCCACCCCATCCCATCCCATCACTCCCCACCCCACCCCACCCCATCCCATCCAACCCACCCAACCCACCCCACCCCACCCCACCCCACCCCATCCCATCCCATCCCATCACTCCCCACCCCATCCCACCCAACCCCACCCCACCCCAGCCCATCCCACCCCACCCCACCCCACCCCACCCCACCCCATCCCATCACTCCCCACCCCACCCCACCCCATCCCACCCAACCCACCCAACCCACCCCACCCCACCCCACCCCATCCCATCCCATCACTCCCCACCCCATCCCACCCAACCCACCCCACCCCACCCCATCCCACCCCACCCCACCCCATCCCACCCAACCCATCCAACCCCACCCCATCCCACCCCACACCACCCCACCCCACCCCATCCCACCCAACCCACCCAACCCAACCCACCCCACCCCACCCCACCCCACCCCAACCCCACCCTACCCCAACCCAATCCACCCCACTCCACCCTGTCCCATCACATCCCTCCCCACCCCACCCCACCCCAACCCAATCCATCCCACCCCACCCCACCCTATCCCAACCCAATCATCCCATCCCTCCCCACCTCACCCCACCCCACCCCAACCCAATCCACCCCACCCCATCCCATCCTACCCTACCCCACCCCACCCTACCCCACCCTACCCCATCCCACCCAACCCAACCCCACCCCACCCCACCTCACCCCACCCCACCCCATCCCTCCCCACCCCACCTCACCCCACCCAACCCAACCCCACCCCACCCCACCCCACCCCATCCCTCCCCACCCCACCCCACCCCACCCCACCCCATCCCACCCCACCCCACCCCACCCCATCCCTCCCCACCCCACCCCACCCCACCCCACCCCATCCCTCCCCACCCCACTCGTGGACAACAGCTCTGGAGCGTCTCCTGATCTGGTGCCCTGACCAGGGTCAAGCATCAGCAGCGTCACACTGAGTCATCTTCAACATGTATGAGGGAGGTGAATAGAAAGGCAGCACTCACCATGGTGGGAGCATTAATGATGGACAAATTATATCCACATTGAAACGTTCCTCCAATCCCTGCAGAAAACACCGACATCAGAATGGTCAAGGACGGAAGCTGTAAATGCAAGGTGAAGTCCTGGATCAATCTCAGCATGTTCCAAGAACATTCTCAAAATGGTTCTCAAACAACCTACGTCTTTACACCTAAGAGACACAAAATGCTGGAGTAAAATGAATTTAAAAGAGAGTTAGATAGAGCTCTAGGGGCTAGCAGAATCAAGGGATATGGGGAGAAGGCAGGCATGGGTTACTGATTGTGGATGATCAGCCATGATCACATTGAATGGCGGGGCTAGCTGAAAGGGCCAAATAGCCTCCTCCTGCACCTATTTTCTATGTTTCTATGTAACTCAGGCAGCCTCTCTGGAGAGAAGGAATGGGTGACATTTTGAGTCGAGACCATTCATCAGATTGATTGTCAGGGGAGAGGGAAACTAGAGGTACCGCGCAGAAACGGGCCCTTTGGCCCATCGCGTCCACGCCGACCAGGGACCGCTCCGACCAGGGGCCACTCCGACCAGGGACCGCTCCGACCAGGGGCCACGCCGACCAGGGGCCACTCCGACCAGGGGCCACTCCGACCAGGGGCCACTCCGACCAGGGGCCACTCCGACCAGGGGCCACTCCGACCAGGGGCCGCTCCAACCAGGGACCGCTCCGACCAGGGGCCACTCCGACCAGGGGCCACTCCGACCAGGGGCCACTCCGACCAGGGGCCACTCCGACCAGGGGCCGCTCCAACCAGGGACCGCTCCGACCAGGGGCCACTCCGACCAGGGGCCGCTCCGACCAGGGGCCACTCCGACCAGGGGCCACTCCGACCAGGGGCCACTCCGACCAGGGGCCACTCCGACCAGGGGCCACTCCGACCAGGGGCCACTCCGACCAGGGGCCGCTCCAACCAGGGACCGCTCCGACCAGGGGCCACTCCGACCAGGGGCCGCTCCGACCAGGGGCCACTCCGACCAGGGGCCACTCCGACCAGGGGCCACTCCGACCAGGGGCCACTCCGACCAGGGGCCACTCTGACCAGGGGCCACTCCGACCAGGGGCCACTCTGACCAGGGACCACTCCGACCAGGGGCCACTCCAACCAGGGGCCACTCTGTACACCAACACTATCCTACACACCATGGACAATTTTCAATGTCACCAAAGCCAATTAGCCTATGAACCTCTATGCCTTTGGAGTGTGGGAGGAAACCAGAGCACCCGGAGAAAACCCACGCGGTTTCGGGGAGAACATACAAACTCCGTGCAGACAGCGCCCGTTGTCAGGAACGAACCTTGGTCTCTGGCAGCAACTCGGCCGCTGCGCCACTAGGCCGGACACTGTGGAAGGGTACAAAGAGAATGTAAGGTGTGAAAAGGACAGATCAAAGGAGGCGATGATGCTCAAGGAAATGTAGAATGGTTCATTAATGGCTGAGGGGACAACGAGGCATACACTCAGTAAAGTTAATCAGGAGGACAATGAAACTAGTCAGAGAACTAGGGTGGGGGAGGGATGGAGAGGGTGGGAAAGCAAGCGGCATTTGAAGTTGGAGAAATGTGGTCCTTACACCACGGATCTATGTGGGTCCCTGCCCCATTTTCTGGGCATCCACATGGCCTTGTGGTCCAGACAGAAGCCCAACACAACTGTATGATTTGAATCGTGTGCGGACTGCAATTCTGAGGAACGTAGAACTCTTAGAACTCTTAGAACATAGAATTCATAGAAGTCTTGCTGATATAATGAAACAGAATTCCAGGACATTCTGAGGACATTCAGAATTCAATAGACAATAGGTGCAGGAGGAGGCCATTCGGCCCTTCAAGCCAGCACCGCCATTCAATGTGATCACGGCTGATCATCCAAAATCAGTACCCCGTTCCTGCTTTCTCCCCATATCCCTTGATTCCGTTAGCCCTAAGAGTTAAATCTAACTCTCTCTTGAAAACATAGAAACATCAAAGGTCAAATGGAGGGCCTCAGTTATTGACTGGAAGCATTATCCATCTTGTGATAAAATAGTGTTGCTGAACATTGAGGGTGGCACGGTGGCGCAGCAGTAGAGTTGCTGCCTTACAGCCCTTACAGCGTCAGAGACCCAGGTTCAATCCCGACTACGGGCGCTGCCTGTAGGAAGTTTGTACGTTCTCCCCGTGACCGCGTGGGTTTTCTCCGAGATCTTCGGTTTCCTCCCACACTCCAAAGATGCACAGGTTTGCCAGTTAATTGGCTTGGTATGAATGTAAATCGTCCACAGTGTGTGTGTTGGATAGTGTTAGTGTGCGGGGATCGCTGGTCGGCGCGGACTCAGCGCGCCAAAGGGCCTGTTGCCTCGATGTATCTCTAAACTAAACTAAAGTAAACTATGCTAAACTGGTCTAACATTAATGTCACTGTAAAAATCATACTTCGCAGAGAAGAGGAAGTGCAGCAGTTTGAATCTACTGTTCTACAGATCGCCATTAAACGATCAGTCTCTCAATCAGATACAATCTGACTGCTGTCAAGAAGCGCAACGCTTGGCTCCATCAACAATAACATTAGAGCATGTATCTGCCAGTGGAGATCCCCATGTTTAAAAATGTCTGATGCTCATTTAACGAAAACATATCAAATGACATGAATCACACTTTGTATTGACATAAGCATGAGGTACTTGTATATTGCCAGTATCTCAAAGAGGAGACTCATGATAGTCCTATGATGGCCCATAGCCTTCTCTCAGCTCCAGAATTTCAAAGCCACTGTGTTTCTGCACCCATAAGATGTGTTTCTGGTCTGAGTTACAAACATGGAAAGAGGCAATTATAGACTTGAAGGAAAGGCTATCTGCCGTGTACAGAGTTCATTCAAACTGTGCAGTTTGAATACCACACAACATGAATGAAACCACTCACAGGTTCCAAAGTTAGATGGACACTAAAGATAGACACAAAAAGCTGCAGCAACACAGCGTCTCTGGAGGAAAGGAATGGGTGACGTTTCGGGTCGAGACCCTTCTGCAGACTGAGAGTCAGGGGACTTTCTGCCACAGAAGGCAGTGGAGGCAAATTCACTGGATGAATTTAAAAGAGTTAGACAGAGCTCTAGGGCTTAGTGGAATCAAGGGATATGGGGAGAAGGCAGGCACGGGTTACTGATTGTAGATGATCAGCCATGATCACAATGAATGGCGGTGCTGGCTCGAAGGGCCAAATGGCCTCCTCCTGCACCTATTTTCAACGTTTCTATGAAAAGGAAACGAGAGATATTGACGATGATTAAAGAGAGATAGGGAACAAATGAATGAAAGATATTCAAAGAGTAACGATGATCAAGGAAAGGTGGAGCCCACAATGGTCCATTGTTGGCTGTGGGGTCGGAGATAACGAATCATACAGACAGTGAAGCTCAACAGGACGACAGTGAAACTAGTACGATGACTAGGGTGGGGGAGGGACGGAGAGAGAGGGGATGCAAGGGTTACTTGAAGTTAGAGAAATCAATAGTCCTATCACTGGGTTGTAAGCTGCCTAAGCGAAATATGAGGTGAGATCTTTATATCACCGTCTATACCTCACATTCTCACATTTCCCTTTCCCCTCTCTCTCATTCTGAAGAAGGGTCTTGACCCGAAACGTCACCTATTCCTTTTCTCCGGAGATGCTGCCTGACCCGCTGAGTTACTCCAGCATTTTGTGCCTATCTTCGGTTTAAACCAGCATCAGCAGTTCCTTCCAACACATTTGCAAGTTCATAAGTTCACAAGTTATAGGAGTAGATTTTTTTTTTTTTAATTAGATTTTTTTTTTGATTTAGAGATACCACGCAGAAACAGGCCCTTCGGCCCACCGGGTCCGCGCCGCCCAGCGATCCCCACACATTAACACTATCCTACACCCACTAGGGTGCCCCCTCCCCCTTGCCCCCTGCCCTCCCTACCTCCCCCCCTTGCCCCCTGCCCTCCCCCTTGCCCCCTGCCCTCCCCCTTGCCCCCTGCCCTCTCCCCTTGCCCCCTGCCCTCCCCCTTGCCCCCTGCCCTCTCTCCTTGCCCCCTGCCCTCCCCCCTTGCCCCCTGCCCTCCCCCCTTGCCCCTTGCCCTCCCCCTTGCCCCCTGCCCTCCCCCCTTGCCCCCTGCCCTCCCCCCTTGCCTCCTGCCCTCCCCCCTTGCCCCCTCCCCCTTGCCCCCTGCCCTCCCCCCTTGCCCCCTGCCCTCCCCCTTGCCCCCTGCCCTCCCCCCTTGCCCCTCCCCCCTTGCCCTCCCCTTGCCCCCTGCCCTCCCCCCTCTTGCCCCCTGCCCTCCCCCCTTGCCCCCTGCCCTCCCCCCCTGCCCTCCCCCCTCCCCCTCCCCCCTGCCCTCCCCCTTGCCCCCTCCCCCCGTTGCCCTCCCCCTTGCCCCCTGCCCTCCCCCCCTGCCCTCCCCCCTTGCCCCATCCCCACCTTGCCCCCTGCCCTGCCGTGCCCCCGGCCCTCCCCCCTTGCCCCCTGCCCTACCGTGCCCCCGGCCCTCCCCCTTTGCCCCCTGCCCTCCCCCCTTGCCCCCTGCCCTCCCCCTTGCCCCCTCCCCCTTGCCCCCTGCCCTCCCTACCTCCCCCCCTTGCCCCCTGCCCTCCCCCCTTGCCTCCTGCCCTCCCCCCTTGCCCCCTCCCCCTTGCCCCCTGCCCTCCCTACCTCCCCCCCTTGCCCCCTGCCCTCCTCCTTGCCCCCTGCCCTCCTCCTTGCCCCCTCCCCCTTGCCCCCTGCCCTCCCCCCTTGCCCCCTGCCCTCCCCCCTTGCCCCCCCCCCTTGCCCTCCCCTTGCCCCCTGCCCTCCCCCGCTTGCCCCCTGCCCTCCCCCCTTGCCCCCTGCCCCCTGCCCTCCCCCCTTGCCCCCTGCCCTCCCCCCTCCCCTCTCCCCCCTCCCACCTTGCCCCCTGCCCTCCCCCCTTGCCCCCTGCCTTCCCCTCTTGCCCCCTGCCCTCCCCCCTTGCCCCCTGCCCTCCCCCCTTGCCCCTCCCCCCTTGCCCCCTGCCCTCCCCCTTGCCCCCTGCCCTCCCCCTTGCCCCCTGCCCTCCCCCCTTGCCCCCTGCCCTCCCCCTTGCCCCCTGCCCTCCCCCCTTGCCCCCTGCCCTCCCCCCTTGCCCCCTTCCCTCCCCCCTTGCCCCCTGCCCTCCCCCCTTGCCCCCTGCCCTCCCCCCTTGCCCCCTGCCCTCCCCCCTTGCCCCCTGCCCTCCCCCCTTGCCCCCTGCCCTCCCCCCTTGCCCCCTGCCCTCCCCCCTTGCCCCCTGCCTTCCCCTCTTGCCCCCTGCCCTCCCCCCTTGCCCCCTGCCCTCCCCCCTTGCCCCTCCCCCCTTGCCCCCTGCCCTCCCCCTTGCCCCCTGCCCTCCCCCTTGCCCCCTGCCCTCCCCCCTTGCCCCCTGCCCTCCCCCCTTGCCCCCTGCCCTCCCCCCTTGCCCCCTGCCCTCCCCCCTTGCCCCCTGCCCTCCCCCCTTGCCCCCTGCCCTCCCCCCTTGCCCCCTGCCCTCCCCCCTTGCCCCCTGCTCTTTACACCGCGACAAGAGACACTGCCATTCCCTTCTGACGACTGTATCCGCGCTAAACCGACCCTCTCAACCCTCGCTGCCCTCCACTTTATCAGGCGCCCGGAACCACCAGCGCCCCTCTAACTTCCCAGCCGACCTGTATCGGACATCCTGCTCTATTTATTCGCGTGGGGTCCCTTTTTTAAGGGAGAGAGTCGCGCCATTCACCACTCTGTGTCAAAGGACATTTAATTTCATCAGGAACTGAGCGACCTCGGCTGAACGGTGGATGATGAGACGTTCAACTCTCTGCTCTGCTGCCAACCACTAAGTGAAGAAGGGGTCTCGACCCGAGACCTCGCCTATCCCTTCTCTCCACAGTCGCTGCCTGACCCGCTGAGTTACTCCAGTACATTTGCGTCTGTCTTCGGTGTAAACCAGCATCTGCAGTTCCTTCCTACACGTTTAATGGGCTTTGATTGTTAGTGCAATAGACAAGACCACCAGCTACCGCGGCGAGTTGCTCTCTGTGTATCCACTGGTACATACATACATATATATATATTTACAAAATGTGGAGTAACTCAGCGGGTCAAGCAGCATCTCAGGAGAGAAGGAATGGGTGGCGTCACCCATTCCTTCTCTCCTGAGATGCTGCCTGACCTGCTGAGTTACTCCAGCATTTTATGAATAAATTCCTTCGATTTGTACCAGCATCTGCAGTTATTGTCTTATACACACATAAACATAGCACAAAAAGTAAGGAAATTTGTGTTTGGTAGATTATTTCTTTGTTGTAACAATGCTTCTTGGCAATAAATCTTATACCGTTGGAAAGCCTGTTTACTTCCCTTTTAAGTGGTGCCACATTTGTAAGGAACATGCATTTGTGGGATGAGCAGCAGAGCTGAGTATATGGGTTGCGCCCATGAAAAATTTGCCAAATCTTCTCTGCCAATGCCAAACAGCTTATTCTGCTGTTGCTATTGACTCTTGTTTTGAGCTTCTGGTACCCCCAGGTGCTGACAATCAGGTGCCTGTTTGGCACCTGATTGGCAGCATCTGTGAGCATGGGCCCTGCTACAGTGGTCAGTAGGTGTCTGCTCCAAGAATCGGCATGCCACGTTTGACTGATCAGGATAGGGCCCATGCGATAGGGCAACTTCAAGCTGGTGTTCCGCAAAACCAAGTTGCGGCATTATTTGGAGTGAGCCCTAGTACCATCTCCAAAGTGAAGGCCATGTTCCATATAACGGGGGATGTCAGAGACAGGCCGCGAAGTGGGCGTCCCAAGAAGACGACACCCGAAGAAGACCGTTTCCTCACCCTGTCAGCACTTAGGAACCGTAGGCTGTCTTCTACAGATTTGCAGTCAAGGTTTGCAGGACGATATGGCCGACGGTTCTCTGCCCAGACAATTCGGAACAGACTGCACGCAGCCGATCTCCGGTCTCATAGGGCTGCCAGGAGGCCTGCCATGACTGCCCTTCACCGTCAGGCCCGTTTGCGCTGGTGTTGGCAACACGTGCACTGGAACCTGAACATGTGGAGGAACGTTATGTTCAGCGATGAGTCCAGATTCTGCCTACGGCAGTTGGATCATAGGGACAAAGTGTGGAGAAGACGCGGAGAACGCTATGCTGATTGCTGCACCGATAGAGTAACATCTTTTGGTGGAGGCAGTGTGATGGTGTGGGGCGGCATCTCCCTCACTGGAAAAACGAGGCTTGTCATCATTGGAGGCAATCTCAATGCAGAGAGATATCGAGATGATATTCTGCAACCAGTGGCAATCCCATATCTCCACAGTCTGGGACCGAACTCTATCCTCCAAGATGACAATGCTCGCCCCCACAGAGCAGGGTTTCTCAGAGACTACCTCCAGAATTTGGGAGTGGAGAGGATGGAATGGCCTGCCAGCAGTCCTGACCTCAACCCCATTGAACACTTGTGGGATCAGCTTGGGCGTGCTGTTCGTGCCAGAGTGACCAACACAACCACGTTGGCTGACTTGCGACAAATGCTGGTTGAAGAATGGGATGCCATCCCACAACAGTGTGTGACCAGGCTGGTGACCAGCATGAGGCGGAGGAGGTGCCAGGCTGTTGTGGCTGTGTATGGTTCTTCCACACGCTACTGAGGCTCCTGTTTATTAAATGAATAAATTGTTAAATTGCCAATATGTCTTGTTTCTTCAGACTTCAATCATCCAATCCACCAAACAACAACGAACAAGAGTCAATGGCAGAATAAGCTGTTTGGCATTGGCAGAGATTTGGCAGATTTTTCATGGGCGCAACCCACATACTCAGCTCTGCTGCTCATCCCACAAATGCATGTTCCTTACAAATGTGGCACCATTTAAAAGGGAAATAAACAGGCTTTCCAACGGTATAAGATTTATTGCCAAGAAGCATTGTTACAACAAAGAAATAATCTACCAAACACAAATTTCCTTACTTTTTGTGCTATGTTTTTTTATATATATTGGCCCGAAGAAGGGTCTCGACCTGAAACGTCACCCATTCCTTCTCTCCTGAGATGCTGCCCGACCTGCTGAGTTACTCCAGCTCTCTGTGAAATAAATACCTTCGATCTGCAGTTATTGTCTTATACACACACATATATATATATTGGCAACTTCCCTCCCCCCTCGTACCTTTTTCTCGCGGAGATTCTCTGCAATTTCCGGAGAGCTCATTTCTGAAGTTGATTGAGTTGTGCTTCAAGGAGCGTAACTACGGTGGACATTGATGCCCCCTGGACTTTTGTTCTGAACTTGGCCGCTGAAACAAACCATTGATTGGCGGGAGCTGACTCCTGCCACATTATAATAGGCAGCGATTAAGAATCAACCCTCAATCCTTGACTGGCAATTTCTTTGGGGGGGGAGGGGATTACCATATTGTGTGGACACAGTCTGAAGAAGGGTCTCGACCCATTCCTTCTCTCTCTGAGATGCTGCCTGACCTGCTGAGTTACTCCAGCATTTTGTGAAATAAATACCTTCGATTTGTACCAGCATCTGCAGTTATTTTCTTATACCACATTGTGTGGACTCTGTTGGATAAAGCTCCCGTTAACAAAAGGCTTTTTCATCGCAGGGTGCGTGCTGCACTGGTGATGTCCCACAGCCACTGGGAACAGTTCGATCTACACACAGCAAGGTCCCACTAATGCCACTGTAAGGACAAGGATTCGGTAAAAGAGGAGACACCGTGAGTTGCAGTGGCTGGGAATCTTACATAGAAACATAGAAAATAGGTGCAGGAGTAGGCCATTCGGCCCTTCGAGCCTGTACGCACCGCCATTCAATATGATCATGGCTGATCATCCAGCTCAGTAACCTGTACCTGCCTTCTCTCCATACCCCCTGATCCCTTTAGCCACAAGGGCCACATCTAACTCCCTCTTAAATATAGCCAATGAACTGGCCTCAACTACCTTCTGTGGCAGAGAATTCCACAGACTCACCACTCTCTGTGTGAAGAAATGCTTTCTCATCTCGGTCCTAAAAGTCTTCCCCCTTATCCTTAAGCTGTGACCCCTGGTTCTGGACTCCCCCAACATCGGGAACAATCTTCCCGCATCTAGCCTCTCCAACCCCTTAAGAATTTTATATGTTTCTGTAAAATCCCCCCTCAGTCTTCTAAATTCCAGCGAGTACAAGCCTAGTCTATCCAGTCTTTCTTCATATGAAAGTCCCGCCATCCCAGGGATCAATCTGGTGAACCTTCTCTGTACTCCCTCTAAGGCAAGAACGTCTTTCCTCAGATTAGGAGACCAAAACTGTACACAATACTCTAGGTGTGGTCTCACCAAGGCCCTGTACAACTGCAGTAGAACCTCCCTGCTCCTAAACTCAAATCCTCTTGCTATGAATGCCAACATACCATTCGCTTTCTTCACTGCCTGCTGCACCTGCATGCTTGCTTTCAATGACTGGTGCACCACGACACCCAGGTCTCGTTGCATCTCCTCTTCTCCTAATCGGTCACCATTCAGGTAATACTCTGCTTTCCTGTTCTTGCCGCCAAAGTGGATAACCTCACATTTATCCACATTATATTGCATCTGCCATGCATTTGCCCACTCGCCTAATCTATCCAAGTCACTCTGCAGCCTCCTAGCATCCAACACTGCCACCCAGCTTCGTGTCATCCGCAAACTTAGAGATGTTGCATTCAATTCCCTCGTCCAAATCATTAATATACACTGTAAATAACTGGGGTCCCAGCACTGAGCCTTGCGGTACCCCACTAGTCACTGCCTGCCATTCCGAAAAGGACCCGTTTATTCCTACTCTTTGCTTACGTGGAACACCAAAGTGCTGGAGGAACTCAGCGGGTCAGGCAGCATCTGTGGGGGGAAAGGATGGGTGACATTTCAGGTCAGGATCCCCTCTTCACGGCCCCGACCCGAAACGTCACCTGTCCATGTTCTCCAAAGATTCTGCCTGACCCGCTGAGTTACCCCAGCACTTTGCGTTCTACCTTCAATCAGGAATGGCACAAAGTGCTGGAGTAACGCTGCGGGTCAGGCAGCATCTCTGGAGAACATGAACAGGTGATGTTTCGGGTCGGAACCCTTCTTTGGATTTTGAAGACTGCCAGACTGTGATACATCGGACTAGTGCCCCGGGTTCGATCCTGACCACGGGTGCTGTTTGTATGGAGTTTGCACGTTCTCCCTGCGACCCGCGTGGGTTTTCTCCGGGTGCCCCGGTTTCCTCCCATACCTTCCAAGTAAGAATTTCATTGTTCCATTTCGGGACATCTATCTATATACTAAAAATGTTTGTTTGTTTGTTTGTTTGTTTGTTTGTTCCTGAACTACAGCCCAAACGGTACACGATAGCATGACAATTTTAGCCAAACTTCCTCACCGTCGTCCCTTTGGTGCCAATGGAAAAGGTTTCATTGAAATCGGTGTTATATTTTTTAACTTATTCACGTTTTAAAGTTTAAATCTATCTCCTAGGGAGGGAGGGAGGGAGGGAGGGAGGTGGGGGGGGAGGATGGAGGATAAGGGGGGGTTGAGGGGGATGGAGTGGAGGGGGTGGGGAAGGGGGGAGGGGTTGAGGGGGATGGAGTGGGGGGGATGGGGAAGGAGTTGAGGGGGATGGAGTGGGGGGAGGGGAAGGGGGGAGGGGGAGGGGAGGGGAGGGGGAGGGGGAGGAGGAGGGGAGGGTGAGGGGAGGAGGGAAAGGTGGAGAGGGGAGGGGTGAGTGAGAGAGGAGAGGGTGCTGCACCAATGCAGGAGTGGTTTGGGCCCAACGGGTCCACTTGGTCTAGTATATAACAATAAAACACTCTTGACTACTCTAACAATAATTCAACAATAAGGTGTTAACATTTAATCCTGTTCAATGAACACACATAATACAAACTATTTCAAACAAATTACAGGTTGTGCTTCCAGTGCAGGGTGAGGGGATTATTACCAGTTTGGGACTTCTAATGCGTTAGGTATTTATAAATCTCAATACAGAGATTCTCCACTTGAGAATTCTTCCCAATGGAGGTTCGCTCATCCTTTGACACACGGAGCCGTACAGAATGGAAACAGGCCCTTCGGCCCACTCATGCCACTGCTGCTGGGGGGGGGGGGGGAGGAACAAAGAGGGACCTGGCGTGGGGGGACCGTTGTGAGGGAGGGGGATGAACAATGGAGGACCTGGTGTGGGGGGGCCGCCATGAGGTGGGGGGAGGGGGGAGGGCAAAGGTGCACCTGGTGCGGGATACTTTGTAACTGTCGGCAATAGACAATAGACAATAGGTGCATGAGGAGGCCATTCGGCCCCTCGAGCCAGCACCACCATTCGATGTGATCATGGCTGATCATTCTCAATCAGTACCCCGTTCCTGCCTTCTCCCCATACCCCCTGACTCCGCTATCCTTAAGAGCTCTCTCTTGAATGCATTCAGAGAATTGGCCTCCACTGCCTTCTGAGGCAGAGAATTCCACAGATTTACAACTCTCTGACTGAAAAAGTTTTTCCTCATCTCCGTTCTAAATGGCCTATCCCTTATTCTTAAACTGTGGCCCCTGGTTCTGGACTCCCCCAACATTGGGAACATGTTTCCTGCCTCCAACGTGTCCAACCCCTTAATAATCTTATACGTTTCGATAAGATCCCCTCATCCTTCTAAAGTCCAGTGTATACAAGCCAAGGGTTGACTATTTGCACACCTTGGGTGACAATAAAGCATTCATTCATTCATTCATTAACTGTATGTTTGTGTTGTCATTTGTGAGCGGAGCACCAAGGCACATTCCTTGTGTCTGCATACTTGGCCAATGAACTTATTCATTCATTCATTCATTCATTCATTCATTCATTCATTCATTCATTCATTCATTCATTCATTCATTCAATCAAGATATCCCATCTTAGCCAGCCATTTTACTTGAACACAGAGCATCAGTATATTCCTATGATAGACACAAAAAGCTGGAGTAACTCAGCGGGACAGGTAACATCTCTGGAGGGAAGGAGGTCCTCTGAAGAAGGGTCTCGACCCGAAACGTCACCCATTCCTTCTCTCCAGAGATGCTGCCTGACCCGCTGAGTTACTCCAGCTTTTTGTGCCTATCTTCGGTTTAAACCAGCATCAGCAGCTCCTTCCTGCACGGTATCTTCCTGTGTATATGCACAGCAAAATGGGACACAAGGCATTGCTAACTGGAAGCTAGGCAGATCAGGGTTGTCTTGAGGGCAGTTCACCTCACCCTGTCACTCCTGGCAGGCTCCTCAGATATCGAGCCTCCAAATTGCAAAGCAAAGTAACTCAGTGGCCCCTTTAAGCACAGAACTGCAGGGAATGCTGTGAAAATATTGTTCTTTGAGAGTGACAAAGTATCTTTCTAAAACAGAAAACTGCGACCCAATCCGTCTGTACTGCAACGACTCTACACGTCTAATTTCAGTGCCAACACACCAGATGAGTGTTTCAAAATTGATGTCACTTCGTGCATGCTAAACATCTGACACATTTAGTTTAGTATAGAGATACAGCGCAGATACAGGTCTTTCGGCCCACCGTCCGCGCCGAACAGCGATCCCCGCACTCTAACGCAATCCATACCAGGGCCAATCTACAATTTTATCAAGCCAATTAGCCTACAAACCTGCATGGAGTGTGGAAGGAAACGGGAGTCATGGGGTCATGGGGAGAACGTACAAACTCCAGGTGAAGCAGAGGTTCACCTGCACCTCCTCCAACCTCATCTATTGCATCCGCTGCTCCAGATGTCAACTTATTTACATCAGCGAAACCAAACGCAGGCTCGGCGATCGCTTCGCTCAACACCTGCGCTCAGTCCGCATTAACCAATCTGATCTCCCGGTGGCTGAGCACTTCAACTCCCCCCTCCCATTCCCAGTCTGACCTTTCTGTCATGGGTCTCCTTCAGTGCCATAGTGAGTCCCACTGGAAATTGGAGGAACAGCACCTCATATTTCACCTGGGCAGCTTGCAGCCCAGTGGTATGAACATTAACTTCTCCAACTTTAGATAGTTCCTCTGTCCCTCTCTTCCCCTCCCCCTTCCCAGATCTCCCACTGTCTTCCTGGCCTTCCTTTGTCCCGCCCCCCTGACATCAGTCTGAAGAAGGGTCTTGACCCGAAACGTCGCCCATTCCTTCTCTCCTGAGATGCTGCCTGACCTGCTGTGTTACTCCAGCATTTTGTGAATAAATGCCTTCGATTTGTACCAGCATCTGCAGTTATTTTCTTACAACTCCATATAGACATCACCCGTAGTCAGGGTCGAACCCGGGTCTCTGGCGCTGTAAGGCAGCAACTCTATCGCTGCACCAACATGTCACCGACTGATTGGCACAATGTGAACTGGCTTTCAGGATGAATAACATCAAAATTAATTTAAACAGCACTCGAAAATACCGTGCTGAAATTCTGATTCTTGAGCAAGTCTTCCACCATTCACACTGTACACGGGGCTAGCGTGGTGTATTTATTAGAACTGGGTCATGTGCCTGGAAGACAGGCACTGAAGGGATGCACGAGAATAAATAGTCGATGATATTACACTAGTTAGCACACATTAATTCATACATCGTCATTAATAATTTTCTGTGTCCAAATATATTTTGTCATCGTAGCTGAGCAAATAGTGTAAAGGTCAGTGACAGAGGCAAGCCAAGATGGTGACAGTAGGATTGGGACTATGTTTATTAATGGCATATCTGGATGGGCTGGTTACAGGCAACTCGAGTTTTGTGTTTGAGTCCGAGGTTAGCTTATTGTCACGTGAAATAAGCCTTTGCTGCATGCTAACCAATCAGCGGAAAGACAATACGTGATTACAATCGAGACATTCACCGTGTACAGATAAATGACAAAGAGAATAATGTGAATGATGTTTTGTGCAAAGATAGTCCGAGGGTCACCAATGAGGTAGATAGTAGTTCAGCACTGCTCTCTAGCTGTTGGTAGGATGGTTGCCTGATAATAGATGGGAAGAAACTGTCCCTGAATCTGGAGGTCTACACATTTATATATTTTGCCCAATGGGAGAGGGGAGTGGCCAGGGTGCGACTCATCCTTGATTATGCTGGTGGCCTTGCCGAGGCAGCGTGAGGTGTAAATAGTCAATGGAAGGGAGGTTGGTTTGTGTGATGGTCTGGGCTGCGTCCACGATTCTCTGCAATTTCTTGGGGTTTTGGACGGAGCTGTTCCCAAACCAAGCTATGATGCATCCTAATAAAATGTTTTCTAGAATGCTTTCTAACCTACTTAGAAAGACTGGATCTAGGAGGGAGAGATAGATCAGCCATGATTGAATGGCAGATTAGACTTGATGGGCCAAATGGCCTAATTCTACACCTATTCCTTATGACACCATCTTGGCTGCCTCCTCTTCTCTGCTTTTGTCCACTACATCGAGGGGGCGAGGTATAAACTGGTAAGGTTATGCAGAAAACAGCTCGTACTATAAATCTTGAGACCCGTTCTATCCAGTGCTGCTGGGCCCTCTAGTTTCAAAGCAACATGCCAATACTTTGCTGCATTATATTTTGTATGGTGGCCTGGCATTGTCATAATGCTCATTGCCCGCATCAGCACCAGAATCACGAGCCATTGTTGTCCAGTTGCTCCCTTTTGTTTTATTTTCTGATTGCGCGCTGCCATGAATGATTATCGTGGAAGAGCGGGATCTAATTGCCTGCCTGCCTATCAGGCGGTGATCATGTGGTGCCTTGTGTTCTGTTTCACAGACATGGCTCACCCCCAGCTCACCAGACTCAGCCGTCCAGCCTGAAGGTTTCTCTGTCCATCGTATGGACTGAAAGCAGGCATCCGGGAAAGGGAGAGGCGGGGGCATCTGCCTCATGGTCAACTCTTCGTGGTGCTCAGACGTGGCAGTTCTGTCTGTCTAGCATTGGGCGACGTGGTCGACAAGCACCTGATAGCGTTCCTCGAAGCCTTTACCACCATAGCCGGGGACTTTAACAAAGCCAGCCTGAAAAAAACACTCCCAAACTACCACCCACGTGTCGCCCACAGCACCAGAGGATTAAACACCCTTGACCACTGCTATACGACCATCAAGGATGCCTATCGCTCTAGATGCCTAGACTGTGGAACAGCATCCCTCTCCCCATTAGAACTGCCCCCTCCATCGACTCCTTTAAGTCCACGCTCAGAACCTATTTCTGCTCCCTAGCATTTGAGGCCCTCTGAGGGGGCGCTGTGAATTGTTTATGTATGTGCTGTTATGTTTGTGTGCCATTGTATGTTCGTTCTTAGTACCTGAACTGATGTACAGCACTTTGGTCAACTTGGGTTGTTTTAAATGTGCTATACAAATAAAATTGACTTGACTATCCCTCGCCCTCACTCTGGGAAATCCGACTGCTTCTTCCTGCACACAGGCAGCAACTGAAGAGCGCACCCCCAGAGGTGAGGACTGCACAGAGCTGGTCTGGGGAGGCAGAGGAACAACTACAGGACTGCTTGGAGTCAGTAGACTGGGCAATGTTCAAGGATCAGGGAAGATTTAATTGGAACCTAAGGGGTAACTTTCTCACACTAAGGATGTGCAGGGTGTATGGAACAAACTACTGGAAGAGGTAGGCGAAGCAGGTACTATCGCAACATTTAAGAAACATTTAGACAGGTATATGGATGGATAGGACAGGTTTAGAGGGATATGGGCCAAACGCAGGCAGGTGGGACTAGTGTGCATGGGGCATGTTTGGTCGGTGTGGGCAAATTGGGCTGAAAGGTCTGTTTCCTAGCTGTATGACTCGATGACTAAATGTTGTTTCTGCTCAAAATAGGATCTCTCCCATTTGGAACCGAGCTGGTTTTATAACTTATGCCATTTGCGTGTCTGTCGTGAGAATAAAATAAAACCAGACAATTTCTATGTAAAGATATGTAAATTGATGTTAAATTTATTTAAGCATTTTCATGGAAAATGAGTCACCAGAAATGCGACTCAAATTTTATTCTCGTGAGTCGCATATTCACAGAAAGCGGTACAAAGAGTAAAATACGGTAATATCACAAAAGTAGGAACACTTCAAAACTGGCGATGTTCGACGCAGGTCAGTGAAACAATATACAAAAATCTGCCGTAAATTGTGTTTGAATGAAGGTCTGTACATTAGGGCAAAGCAGCAATACAAGACAGCAGAGAATAAAGATTAAACCGCCACGGGCTATAGATTGTTACAAAATATATAAAGTTCTGCTGCAATTCCATGTTCAGTTTCTCTTCATAACCTTTGTATAAAATTCAAGTAACGAACTGTGCGCAGTTAATAACCAATTTCATCTCTGGTTCAAACTTGCACATCGTTTAGCTATCTACACAATCTTCACTGGGAAAAAATTAAAAGGATCTGCAAGATGAACAATCTTGAAAAATGCAATGAATTTTCTCCAGTTTTTGTACAATTAATCTTGCACCCACAAATCTTTCCCCCGTAAATGAATGAACCACTCACATTCCCTTTCGTCAATCTTAGATTGCGAGCAGCATTTAGATTATAATTAATGCCCCACCCTCCCATTCCCTTTGTGATGAAAGCAAATAAATGTGCGATGTTTTAATTTGTTTTGATTTCCTTAGCCCGAGAGGCATCTTCCTTCTGTTGGAGAAGTGGAATGCCTATGCCTCTTCGTCTGGCAGACACCAGTGGTTCACACAGCAGACTGGTCCCAGGGCTGTTAAATACAAACAGTTTAGTGTCAATGCCCGAAGATAGACACACGGTGCTGGAGTAACTCAGCCGATCAGGCAGCGTCTCTGGAGGAAAAATACCTTTCTGTCCTGGGCCTCCTCCACTGCCAGAATGAGGCCACACGCAAATTGGAGGAACAGCACCTTGTATTTTGCTTGGGTAGCTTACAACTCAGCAGTATGAACATTGAATTCTCTAATTTTAAGTAACTTCTACCAACACTTCCCCAACCCCCCCTCCCCGCTCCTAACTCCAGGCTTGAGTCTGAAGAAGTGTTCCAACCCGAAACCTCACCTATTTCTCCAGGTGGGCCAATAGTTGGCAAGGGAAGGTATGATCTCAAGAGGGATACAATGTGGTGAACTAAGGAACTGCTTAAACTACTAGGGTGAAGGGAGGGGGCAAGGGAGGAGGAGATGGGAGTCTTAGTGGTAGTTACTTAAAGTAAGAGAATTCAAATCATACCGCTGGGTTGTACCCAAGCAAAATATGAGGTGCTGTTCCTCCAATTTGCACCTGGCCTCACTCACTCTGACAATGGAGGAGGCTTAGGACAGAAAGGTCAGTGTGGGAATGTGAACGGGAGTTAAAATGGTTGGCAACCGGGAGATGTCAGTATGGGAATGGGAGTGTTAGAATGGGAATGGGAGTGTTAGAATGGGAATGGGAGTTAATGCCAATCGCAGTGTAGGCAAGACTAAGAAGAATTAATATATGGATATGATTAGGTAATCTTAAATGACAACCAATTATTTGGAAGGTACCTTTGTAGCTGGAGCTCTTGTGGACCCTGCTGGTAACCGCATGCCACCTCCTCTGCTCTCATCCAACATTCTTCCTGGTGACCTCTCCCTCCCACTGTCCAGAGATCTGCCTGGAGATTTCTCCCTCTCCAAGGCTCGCCGTGGCGATTTGTCCCTTCTCGTCTCTTGCCTCCCTTCTCTGTACCTCACCGACCTGTTCAAATCCTGTGGCGAATTTTCTCTTGGGCAAGGCGCCAACTTCTTTGACATGTGCTCATTGTACGAGGGAAGTCCTCGCTTGTTCGGACTGCTGCTGGCCACATGGAAGGGAAAAGAGAATTGCTCAGGAATTTAAAGTTGTTAGTTTTAACAACATGACACCGGGCGCATTTAGGTGTGGCATCATTAAGCTCTGCATTTCAGGCCATTGACTTCTCTGCGACCCCACAGCTAGAAGAAAAGGTGACCAAAGCCCAAATCAATTTCAGTAAAACTGTCATTTCACTTTCCTGATCAATGGCATCAAGGGTTTAGTTTTAGTTTAGTTTATTGTCACGTGTATCGAGGTATAGTGAAAAGCTTTTTTGTTGCCTATTATCCAGTCAAAGGAAACTCTATACATGATCACCATCAAGCCAGTCACAGTGTTCAGATACAGGATAAATGGAATAATGTTTAGTGCAAAATAAAGTCCAGTAAAGTCCAATTAAAGATAGTCCAAGGGTCTCCAATGATGCAGATGATAGCTCAGGACCACTCTCTAGTTGGTGATAAGATGGTTTGGTTGCCTGATAAGAGTTGGGAAGAACCTGCCCCTGAATCTGGAAGTGTCCGTTTTCACACTTGCCTGATGGGAGAGGGGAGAAGGGGAGTGTCCAGGGTGAGACTCATCCTTGATTATGCTGGTGGCCTTTTTTTTTTAAACACAGAGGGTTTTAATGCATGATGGGGAAGCCTGATCAGGGACCAAAAAGGAAGCTATGGAAGCAGAGGGCTGATGGAGATGATGCTGTGAGTAAATCAGCAAAGAATACTGCAACGGCACTAACAAATAGAATAAAAACAGATCAAGAGATGGCATTTGAAGAATCGACAGCCTTCATGCAGAAGTATCGCCTGGACTAGATTTATCTGAGACTACGGAGGAAATTGTGAGCAGGATCTTCCACTCCTTGTTGGAGTTAGATGGATGTTGCCAGCACACCGGGCAGTTGGAAAAGCTGGGCTGGATAATCCAACCCTCGGCCCTGCAGTGCCTAGGAGAAATGCTGAGGTCTATCTTTGTTTGTAATGGGAGGGTGTACAGATTGGTGGCGTGGCTTGCCAATTGCCGAGTTGTACAGCTTTGGGTTGTTGTTGAGCACAGTCTCATGCCCCGCCACCTGACGGCTGCAATCGTCCAGGTTTCTTTTACGTTGGCGGGCGGCCTCCATCATTTAGCGATCCTGTTGATGTTTTTGAGGTGAAACAGGACAGCTGAATAGTGGGAGGTATGTGGGGGGAGTGAGAGCTGGCATATCTCCCAGTCTCTGGCTCAGTCTGACATTGCTGGGGTAGGCGTACGACCGGAGGTGAATTTGCTTTACATTCTACAGAGAATTATTTTACCCAAAATGGCAGCTAACAAGGCTGGAATATTATGGGTAGACAATTACATGAAGGTAAAGGCGGAAAATATGATTCAATTTTTCCAACTCCTACTTCCTCTCAAATGATTGACTTGGAACTCTTGGTGACTTTGTTCAGCCCAGTGTTCATCTGTGGCTTCTCCTCCTCTCTCCTCTCTCTGCTAGACCCTTTATCTGGGGAAAACCCAGCGGTGGGTTTGGATATGCAGCCATTCTACTCCTAACTACCCCTACGAAAGGATCGGCCGACAAATGTTACCTATGGTATCGATCCCCTTGGAAACAAAGTGATATAATCCGTCCATGTGCGATCTGCACAAGTCACTTCCCCCATGCAGTGATCAATACTGAGTGCTACAGAGGGGCCAAGGAATCAACCTACAGTGTTCTAATATAGTGATCATTGTTCTCTGGAGGAACTCTTGATATGCGCTTGAAAAAGGTTCCATCTAACCATTTTACTCAAAGAACGAGGAAGACTTTATATTAACATGAACTTTCTGAAGAAGGGTTTTGACCCGAAATGTCACCTATGGCTTTTCTCCAGAGATGCTGCCTGACCCGCTGAGTTACTCCAGCATTTTGTGTCTCTCTTTGGTGTAAAACCAGCATCAGCAGTTTCTTCCAGCACATTAAGTTTATTGCAGATGTAATATTTAACATTTAAAGACAGATAAGCCTCTGGTTGAGGCAGCATTCTTGCCTTACGGTCAGAAGGTGCAGAGTTCAAAGCCCCACCAAACAATCCTTGCAAATGGAGCTCCATTTCTGAATTCTGCATTGGTATGCTGTTGTAACTTGTGTCTGATGGATGTGGGTGACACTCAGCCACATCATATGGATTGTGGGCGTACATAAAACTAACTCAAGCAATAACTTCTGTTGATCTGAGACAAGGAAGGTGAGAATTCATGTGGTATTTGTCGCACTATTAATTAGCCTGTGAAGCCTACACTATCTTTAAAGAAAAATCACAGTGGCACGAAACAACAATCCACAATACCAGTCATTTGCACAGATGTTGCCTGTCTGTACTGAACATATATGCTATTATACATATATATGTAGATGTTACATATATTCCATATATTATTCACCTCCTCATGGGATTCCAAAGAAGTAGAGTGAATTAAATACTGGGAAATAAAGTCATTATTGTTTGTTAATCAATATTTACAGTCTATCTGTTGGTTGAATGATGCCACAAACTACTCGTGTTTCTGGGCTCTATGGAAGTTGAAAATTCAAAACATTATCAGAATACTAACAAATTCAATAACGAATTGTGAAAGGTTTGGATAGAGTGGATGTGGAGAGGATGTTTCCACTAGTGGGAGAGTCAAGGACGAGAGGTCACAGCTGCAGAATAAAAGGATGTTCCTTTAGTCAGAGAGTGGTGAATCTGTGGAATACTTGCCAAGGAAGGCGGTGGAGGCCAAGTCAGTGGATCTTTTTACGGCAGCGATGGATAGATTCTTGATTAGTACAGATGTCAGGGGTTAGGGGGAGAAGGAGCAGGCAGGAGAATGGGATTAGGAGGGAGAGACAGATCAGCCGTGATTGTATGGCAGAGCAGACTTGATGGGCCAAATGGCTTAATTCTGCTCCTATCACTTGTAATACCATGCTCCTCTTGGTACAGAATATCAGCACCTGCATGTGTAAATATGCAAAACAAATTTGACTGAGCAGTTGCACGTGACAAAGAAAGCACCATTGAACCACTGAATTACATTCAAATGGAAACACAGAACATTATCCTCTGACAGACAACACCGCCAACAAAGTGGCACTCCCTCAATTGTACAATTTAGACTCTGTTCAATTCCTGTGGTAAGGCTTGAATCCACATCGTTTGACAGATGTTGAACAGGTGATCTCACATTGTGATGCAAACATAGATCTTGTAGTCTCCAAGGTAAACAGATTAGAGTGGGGAGAGAAAGGTTTGACTAAGAAATCAGCCTTCGGAACCCATCATTATGCAAACAAATAAGCAAAGTAGAGTATAATGAAGAAAACACTGAGCACCACAAGTACCGTCCAAAGTCAGTGGGATTCACACTAATGTATACGATATGATGGTGCGAGACAATTGCAGGCATACATGCCAAGGACACGCTTTCACACAAAGAAGCAGTTACTGCCTTGTGCACTCACGTTGCATTTGCTGCTTGTTGAACAGGATCCATGTTGAGAGAAGGGGACCTAGAAGAGAAAGAGAATATGCGCTGCACATATCTCAGATACTGCTACAGTCATGAGAGATAGAGAGAGGACATGCTCTGTATCTTTTTGCAGTAATTGGATCAACCCAGCAAAGTAAACTCTGTCTCAGAAACTGATCACAGCCCTGGCCTGAACGGAAAAAAGGAAGGAGAGCTAACAACCCCAAGAAGCAACGGCACAGTGGCGCAGCTAGTAACTCTGCGGATCTCACAGCGCCAGAGACCTAGGTTCTAACCCGACCTCGGGTGTTGCCTGTGTGGAGTTTGCACGTTCTCCCTGTGACAGCATGAGTTTTCTCCGGGTGCTCCAGTTTCCTCCTCTATCCCAAAGAAGTGCAGGTTTATAGGTTAATTGCCCTCTGTAAATTGCTCCCGGTATGTAGGGAGTGGATGCGAAAGAGCGATAGTGTGAAACCCATAGTGTGAACGGTTTGATGGTCGCCGTGGACTCAGAGGGACAAAGGACCTGTTTCCATGCTGCAACCTCTAAAACAAAAACGGAGGTGGACCACAGATTGCGTGCCCTGTCTTTCACCACTCTGAACTCTGTCGAAGGTTCTCTGGTCCCCTGGGAGAACACTTTCATTCTCCCTCCAATCACTACAGTATCCATTCATTCAGTTGTAACAATATGCTGTGGCTGGAAGAGTATCGATCGGTCCCTTTATGAAATGTTCCTTCAACATTTGGATGCTGGGATTATAGCTGCAAGGCTAAATGCTGGCAGTGACATGATCATGCAATAAATCAGTGGACAATGTGCGCTGACACTGACAGTTTCAGCATAGCATTACATAAGGAAACCATACATAAGGGCGGCACGGTGGCGCAGCTGTCGAGTTGCCGTATTACTGCGCCAGAGAACTGGGTTCGATCCTGACTACAGGTACTTGTCTGTATGGAGTTTGTACGCTGTCCCAGTGACCTGCGTGTGTTTCCTCCAGGAGCTCTGGTTTCCTCCCACACTCCAAAGACGTACAGCTTTGTAGGCTATTTGGCTTGGCATAGTTGTAAATTGTCCGTAGAGTGTGCAAGATAGTGTGCGGGGATTGCTGGTCGGTACGGACTCGGTGGGCTGAAGGGCCTGTTTCCGCTCTGTTTCTCTAAACCAAACTAAACATAATAAAATGTGTTCCATGACATTCCATTTGACAACCTAGATACAACCTTCACAAACACAGGTACATGGACCTACAGAGTTATTTTGATACCTTTCAAAAACAGCAAAACAAATTCTCGCCCAGTCCCAAGAGCATTCCGTAGACTATTAGAGATCAGACCGTAGAAGATGTAGAAATATTGCAGGGGATAGTGCGCATTGTGATGGGAAAGTAAGCTTTGCATGTACTGAGGGCACCTGTGTCAGACTGGGATCGAAATGGAACAGAATAATTCAGCTTCGAGGCAGGAGTGAAGTTGGGATCGGTCAAGAGTTCTAAATGGAGTGCTACATATATCAGTGTCAGGCTGGGCAAATGGCGATAGAAATGAAACAAAATCATGAAGGGAACAGATAAGTTTGTCTATGCACATAGTCTTTTTTGTCCCCAGTGTAGGGGAATCAATAACTACAGGGCATAGGTTCAAGGTGAGAGAGGCATAATTTAATAGGAACTCGAGGAGCAAATCTTTCCACATATGGGATGGTGGGTATATGGAAGTTGTTGAAACAGGTAACATAATAAGAGTTAAAAGACATTTGGACAGGTAATGTTTAGAGGCATGTGGGCCAAATGCAGGCAAATGGAACTAGTTGAGATGGGGCATCTTGGTCAGCATAGAGGAGGTGAGCCGAAGTACCAATTTCCATACTCTATGAATCTATGAGTCTGTGCCTACAAAACAATTGTATGCAATGCCAGGAATGCACTTTTGTATAAGAACTTGTCAAATTCCCCAGGAGTGATGTTGAGATAATAATAACGATTTTGACGAGGGAATTAAATGTGACATCTCCAAGTTTGTACATGACACAAAGCTGGGTGGCAGTGTGGGCTGCAATGAGGATGCTATGACGCTGCAGGGTGACTTGGAGAGGTTGGGTGAGTGGGCAAATGCATGGCAGATGCAGTTTAATGTGGATAAATGTGAGGTTATCCACTTTGGTGGCAACACCAGGAAGGCAGATTATTATCTGAATGGTGTCAGATTAGGAAAAGGGGAGGTGCAACGAGACCTGGGTGTGCTTGTACATCAGTCACTGAAAGAAAGCATGCAAGTACAGCAGGCACTGAAGAAAGCTAATGGCATTTTGGCCTTCATTGCCAGAGGATTTGAGTTTAGGAGCAAGGAGGTCCTACTGCAGTTGTACAGGTCTCTGGTGAGATCGCGCCTAGAGTGTTGTGTGCAATTTTGGTCTCCTAATTTGAGGAAGGACATTATTACTATTGAGGGAGTGCAGCGTAGGTTCACCAGGTTAATTCCCAGGATGACGGAACTGACATATGATGAAAGAAAGAATTGACTGGGCTTGTATTCACTGGAATTTAGAAGGATGAGAGGGGATCTTATAGAAACATATTAAATTCTTAAGGGATTGGACAGGCTAGATGCAGGAAAATGTTCCCGATGTTGGGAGAGTCCAGAACCAGGAGTCACTGTTTAAGAAGAAGGGGTATGCCATTTAGGACTGAGATGAGGAAACAAAAATTTCACTCAGATAGTTGTGAATATGTGGAATTCTCTGCCACAGAAGACAGTGGAGGCCAATTCACTGGATGTTTTCAAGAGAGAGCTAGATTTAGCTCTTAGGGCTAAAGGAATTAAGGGATATGGGGAAAAAGTTAGAATGGGGTACTAATTTTAGATGATCAGCCATGATAATATTGAATGGATCGAAGTGCCGAATGGTCGATTCCTGACCTATTTTTCTGTTTCTATAGCATATTTCTGAATGTAAAGGGTGCAGAGAAAATATGTTTCGAAATATTTAATTGATGCATTATGAAGAAAGACTAAAAGATTTAATTTATGGTGGATAATGTTCCCCTGTTAGATATCAATCAGTAACTTTCCAGCATTTCCAGGAAAGAAAAAATATATATTTTTAGCAGATCTTAAACATTAACAGAACATCAAGTATCATCTTACAAGCTAGGTTATCAGATGCGAAGATACTTTGTGATCCATTTAGATGTTAGACTCTGACTTAAATATTAGATGGTCAAGCTTAATGTTTAAATCACCACTTTAAGGCCTTCCTTCTCTTCGCAAATATAGATAAAAATGCACTTCAGCATTATTACTTTTTATTTATCTTTCTGACTAGCAAAGCATGTGATTTTGTACTTTCACACTGAATATGTACAGTGAATATGTGATTAATTATCAGCAAAATGTCAACCATGAATCAAAGACATATACCAAGGAAGATTGTTTTAGTTTTCTTACAGAACCATAGAAAATAGGTGCAAGAGTAGGCCATTTGGCCATTCGAGCCAACACCGCCATTCAATATGATCATGGCTGATCATCCAAAATCAGTACCCCGATCCTGCTTTCTCCCCGTAATCCCTTGATTCTGTAAGCCCCAAGAGCTATATTTAACTCTTTTCAAAAGAATGAATTGGACTCCACTGCCTTCTGTGGCAGAGAATTTCACAGGAACAAGCTGCCAGAGGAGGTTTAGTTTAGTTTAGTTTAGTTTAGAGATACAGCGGGGAAACAGGCCCTTCGGCCCACTGGGTCCGCACTGACCAGCGATCCCCGCACACTAACACTTTCCCACACCCACCAGGGAGCATCTTTCCATTTACCAAGCCAATCAGCCCACAAACCCGCACGTCGCTGGAGTGTGGGGGGAAACCGAAGATCCCGGAGAAAACCCACGCAGGTCACGGGGAGAACGCACAAACTCCACACAGACAGCACCCGCAGTCGGGATCGAACCCAGGTCTCCGGTGCTGCATTCGCTGTAAGGCAGCAACTCCACCGCTGCGCCACTGTGACCATGGTACCGTGAGGTAGTTGAACCCAGTTCAGGTTATAGTAGAATTAGGCCATTCGGCCCATCGAGTCCACTCTGCCATTCAATCATGGCTGGTCTCTGCCTCCTAATCCCACTTTCCTGCCTTCTCCCCATAACTCTTGACACCCGTTCTAGTCAGTTGGTTGGTGCTGATGAAAGTTATCCCAATCCCACCAAGAGGAAACTACTCCTTGCTTCCAGCTTGCCTTGGAAAATCATTCCACAGGTCTTGGAGGCCAGCTGAGAGCCACAGGAGAGTCCACAGCCAACAGGCAATAGTGGAGAGTCAACACTGTGAGTGGTTAGTGTTGCATAGAGATATCCTCCACTACTTATAGCTGGCAGCCAATAGTTAAAGCCTGCTTATACCTCCGTAGGGAAGAAATCCAAAGAGGAGCCACACTAGAAGGCTTGTTTGCTTTAGATCACACTAGAAGATTCTTGTTTGCTTTAGTTTTCTGGTACACTAGGAATAGCGGATGGATTGCACCTGTTCTAGAATTGAAGGAATGGACGGTCAAATCACATCTATTTTAGTACAGGACAATTAACCAGTAAAGAAGATAAACTGAGAGTTTATCACAAATGCTGTGATTTTAGTTTAGTTTAGAGATAATGCATGGAAACAGATCATTCATGCACCAGTTCAATGTTCTCCCAGTTTCGCATCCTACACACTAGGGGCAATTTGCAGAAACCAATTAACCTACAAACCTGCACGTCTTTGGAGTTGGGTGGAAATCGCAGATCCCGGAGAAAACCCGCATAGTCCAGGGGAGAACATACAAACTCCGTGCAGGCTACACCCATAGTCTGGATTGAACCCGGGTCTCTGGCGGTGTAAGGCACCAACTCTTCCGCTGTGCCACCATGCCACATTTAATATCTAATTCCAAACCCAGATTTCGGCATGCAGCTCCAAACCGGAATGGCACGGATCCCACTGGAGTGCGTGGAATGGTGTGCAAAAGACCATTATTAACACTACTAAAAAGCTGTCAATGCTTAACGCAGTACACATTAGGCACCTCAAAAGAGGGCAAACTCTACTTTCTAGGCAGATTGTTTAACAGCTTATTTACCTGCGGCTGGAGATTGCACTTTGCACGTCATTGCTCGCCTCCTTCACCAAGTTGCCTTTACAGCAGATGATTCGCTGTTTGTTCTGATAGAATGAGGCTAAGTAAATGGCTCCAGATGACATTGCAGGGCCGAGGTACCTGGGATTGGGGATGTCCAGGTGAGCATGACTCAAAACGCTGCCAACAAAGGATTAGATTAACGTTAACCTGTTGAACGTGGTTTCACGGAAATGTGCTGTTCAGTTCAGTTTATTGTCATGTGCACCGAGGTACAGTGAAAAGCTTTTGTTGCATGCTATCCTGTCCGCGGAAAGACAATATATGATTACAATCAAGCCATTTACAGTGTATAGATACACAAGGGAATAACGTTTAGTGCAAGGTAGAGCCGGCAAAGTCCGATCAAGGGTAGTCCGAAGGTCACCGGAGAAATAGATTAGTAATTAGATTCAGTAATTAGTAATGAGAGAGCCTGCTAAAGGTCTGATTTGCTATTCCAATTAATTGTTACCCTGATCATGCAAAACTCAGCATAAGGATTGCATGCAATACCTTTGTTTCCCAACCCATTCTATTATTTTTCATTTCTTTGTGTGAAGATTGTGGAGACAGTAACAACGCATTAATTGGGCTACCCATTAATTGAATTGTTTAAGTCCTTTCCTGAGTGCACTAAGAGTTAGCCATGTTCATTGGGATTGTCTCCATGAACCCTGCCTAGTCAACCCCTGTGCCTCAGATTCTCCTCACTCCATTCTTCCACGACAGTGGTGGTACAATTTCATAAGTTATAAGTTCATAAGTCATAGGAGCAGAATTGGGGCACTCAGCCCATTGAGTCTACTCCGCCATTCAATCATGGCTGATCTATCTTTCCCTCTCGACCCCATTTTCCTGGCTTTGTCCCACAACCCGTGACACCCGTACTGATCAAGAACCTGTCAAGCATCACTTTAAAAATACCCAACGTCTTGACCTCCACAGCAATCTGCGGCAATGAATTCCACAGATTTACTGCCCACTGACTAAAGAAATTCCTCCTTATCTCCTTTCTAAAGGTACTTCTTTTTATTCTGAGGCTGTTCCCTCTGGTTCTAGACTTTGCCACTAGTTTAACTACTCCCCTTGTCAAATACTCCAACAGGAGCGGCCACAACTGCACCATCCAAAGTCAGTCTGAAGAGGAGTCCCGAACCCGAAACGTCACCTATCCACATTCTCCAGAGGTGCTACCTAACCCACAAAGTAACTCCAGCACTCAGTGTCCTTTCTCAGACTAATCCCCTAACTAACATTCCCTTCTAAAATATCTCCACCTCACTTGTCTTCGTCACATTCCTATCTAACTGTATGCTCAAGTATACCGTGCCATAATAATCCGTACATGGGAAACTAGTAGATTCAAGACTTACCTGACTGTGTTATGACCCTGGATCTCAATAACCTCCAGAGAGTTGAAGTGAGTTACAAATAGGTACGGCTCTCTGTAAACTGAAAGAGGCACAAATAAAACACAGAATCGTGATCCTGAAATCTCATGTATTTTAGTGTGAAATCCGATCCAATGGCCAGAGACAACTTTACCTGTGGAAGCTGTGGGATGCACTGCCCGACAAGGATATGCCTAGGCAGCCACAGTGGGAAATGCAACCACAGATGAAACAATCCCCTCTCCAAGCAGGGCAACATCAAAGCCGCACCATCACCGCTCGCAGATGCATGGACGCCAACCAACCATTTTAACTCTCAGCAACGGGTAGATTTAGAACCATAGAAAATAGGTGCAGGAGGAGGCCATTCGGCCCTTCGAGCCAGCGCCATTCAAAATGATCATGGCTGATCACCTAGAATCAGTACCCCATTCCTGCTTTCTCCCCATAGCCCTTGATTCCGTTAGCCCTAATAGCCATATCTAACTCTCTCTTGAACACATCCAGTGAATTGGCCTCCACGGCCTTCTGTGGCAGATAATTCCACAGATTCACAACTCTCTGGGTGGGGAAGTTTTATCCTTAAAACTATAACAGCCCTGCTTCTATTTTAATTACACGTTTGAGGTCAAACAAGTATCCTGCTCCAGAAAGATGGGGTAGCAATTTATAATAAATGAATAAAACTTTAATACCCAGTATTTTCAGCCCTTTAATTGGTGTGGGTCAGATTTATTTTTAACCAAAATAAACTTTATTCAGGATCACATATATATTCAAAACAAGAACTGTGCAAAGATTCTTCCGACATATCAGCAGCGATACATACATTCATTAGCGTTTTATTTGGTAGTTTTCACAGAAATATCATTCTACCCGGCACCCTTGCCACTCATGTGGCCCCCAGGGGAGATATCCCTTCCCTTGTTTGAGGGGCGTCTCCACCACGCCCAGTCCCCCAATGTCCAGCAACAAAAGGACCCCAGACTGTGGTCCTCCCCCACAGAGCCTTGGCGTAGGCTGCACCAAGCTTCAGTGCGTCCCTCAGCACGTACTCCTGCAGTCTGGAGCGGGCCGGTCGGCAGCATTTATAAGGCGGAGATTGACAGATTCTTGATTAGTACGGGTGTCAGTGTTTATGGGGAAAAGGCAGGAGAATGGGGTCGAGAGGGAAAGATAGATCAGCCATGATTCAATGGTGCAGTAAACGTTTTGGGCCGAATTGCCTAATTCTGCTCGTATAACATGAATAAACGTCAGAAGTACTTCACTGGGTGTAATCTATTTTGGGATGATTTGAAACCTTGAAAGGATTTTAAAAACTGTAACTCTTTCTTTAATCTGACAATTATAATAGGGTATTAAATTGTGCAGGATGCCTGCATTCATAGTCACCGGCCTTCCCTCCATCTTTGTAAATATCTGGGACATGCTGTCTGAAGCCCAGGTCATTTGGCCAAATGGTAGTTCCATGTTTTATGCTCCAATTGCTCTGTAATCAATCCTGTCAGTATATCCTTCATGTGTTTATAAGGAAGCTAAATAAACATATTTGTACTATTCCCACGTGGCAATTCCACAAACTGGCCACTCTCAGCAAAGAAATGTCACCTGGATTCCCTTTCTATTATTGACAATAATATACTTTCCCAGTGACTCCTAATTTTGGTCTCCTTGACAATTGGAGCCATCTCCCTTATGCCTACCTTATGAAATATTTATGAAATAAAGCTTCATCCTGTTCAGTTTTTCCTGGGTTTTTTAGCTTCAGAGTTCAGTTATCTTACAAATCTCTTGTGAATTTAATCCAGTGGTTCTGAATCCTTTTATAATATGGAGAGCTGTAACATGCACAGGACTCTAAGTGTGGTTTAGCCTGTGGTTCAATGCACAGTAATTATTAGCCTGTTCTGCATATTTATTAACTTGAATTGTATTGCAATCTCCTTTATAATTTACAATTATCGCAATTTTATATTGGAAGCAAATTTTAAAAGGATGCGTACTTCCAATTTCCAAGTCCAAATCATTATGGTAAAGTCAGGCTAATCTTTGAAAGCCTCCAATTTATGGAACTCTGTTCCAACAAAATTGAATGCATAAATGCAAAAAGATGCTGGAAGCTATACTTACCAAATGCCAAGGGCAAACGTTTCCACTTCAGGTCATCAGTGCGACTACGTCTTCCGTACGAATCAACAATAACTCCAAATTCTGTTTCAGCCAAAGATTTAAAAAAATAACGTCAAAAATGTTGAAATTATCCCGTGATGCTGTTAAAGGCAGGCAGTAGAATATAAGAAACATTAGACCACAGATGAAACAGAATATAACATTATGTTCATATCTATCTATAGCATTAACAAACGTTAATTATTCTGATGTATCACCAAATAAACTGACATCTTGGAAGGTCAACAGAAGACACCAAGTGCTCCAGTAACTCAGCGGGCCAGGGAGCTTATTTGGAGAACATAGGTAGGTGAAACGTCACCTACCCATGTTCTCCAGATGCTGCCTGACTCGCTGAGTTTTTCTAGCACTTCGTGTTATATTTTTGTAAACCAGCATCTGCAGATCCTTGTGTTCCCATGTTGAACGGTCATGTCAGTATTAAATTGTACATTCAATCAGCCACACATCAGCTTCACTGGTATGTGAGATGTGGGCCAGGTGCACTAAATTACTACAGCACTAAAGGCAATCTTTGCTTCCCAAGGATGATCACCTATATTTTTGCTTCAGCAGAAATGTTTCATTAATTTATTTGTTTGGAAACTGGTTGGACTTGTCACATAAAAGGAAAACAACTACAGGAATATAAATATAAACCATACTCAACACCTAACCATGTCATAAAATATTAAAGGCAGCCATCATTACATGCAGGCAATGGCAAAATTATAAGCTCATGACTTACCATGGAAACAGAGCAGAAACTCATCCGTTTGCCCACTGCTATTCACCTGGGCAATGGCAATTGGGAAACTGTAGGATGAAGCAGCAAAAATAGCAGAAGCCAACGTCATATCGTTCTTATCCAGAAATTCTGCAGTGCGAGAGACAGAGGCACATGAGATTGGTAACTTTCAATGATACGGTCACATTGCCAAATACATTAGGTCAACAGTGAGTAGGTTCAACAATATATACAAGTTTATCAATGGTATCAAGTCAGAACATTTGGTAGTTTGCTAATATAAACATCCACTAGTTTACTTTTAAATATTACTCAAGTGCACAAGGGTTTACTTTAAACTCAAAATGTCTAAATAAATAGCATACAGTCCAGAACTTACAACCTATCAGTGGTAACCTCTTCCCAGTCAAATATGGGCCATTATGGGCTCTAGCCGTCCGCAGTTATCTGTTGCTGGCCCTGTTTGTTCCAGTCTTTTCCTACCTCATGTTCCCCCCCACACCTCTACTTTTAGTCTGAAGAAGGGTCCTGACCCGAAACGTCACCTATTGCTTGTCTCCAGAGATGCTGCCTGACCCGCTGAGTTACTCCAGCACTTTTGTGTCTATCAACCTATCTGTGGTACTTTTATCCACTTGAGTTAATCCTTTCCTTCTCACTCCATGTAATTTTTTATTCTCAGCTGTGGGAGCTTCCAAATGATTTTGGCATCCCGAGGTTGGGAAATAAACAGAAAGAAATGCAGGCAGGAACCCTCTTCACAGCATTTCTTGCATGCCCTGTGGAAAGCAGCCGTCAGCTTTGACTATGATGTTTCATAATAGAAAATAGTCTGCCAGTAGTCACACTCTAAACCTGACAGCGGCCACATATCACAGATGGGTTTCTGGTGCTCAAGTCCTGCATTGTATAAGTAATTTGCAGTTGTAAGTGAGAAGGCAGGCAAATGTAGACAATAGACAATAGGTGCAGGAGGAGGCCTTTCGGCCCTTCGAGCCAGCACTGCCATTCAATGTGATCATGGCTGCTCATTCTCAATCAGTATCCCGTTCCTGCCTTCTCTCCATACCCCCTGTACGACTTAAACAAAACTTTTCATCAAGAATGCACAAAGAATGGGAGATAATATAATGAAATATTCTTTTTATTTTATTATCTAAGTATTCATGTCATGTCACACACATGACCAGTCATATCATATCATATCATATCATATCATATCATATATATACAGCCGGAAACAGGCCTTTTCGGCCCACCAAGTCCGTGCCGCCCAGCGATCCCCGTACATTAACACTATCCTACACCCACTAGGGACAATTTTTATTTATTTTTTACATTTACCCAGCCAATTAACCTACATACCTGTACGTCTTTGGAGTGTGGGAGGAAACCGAAGATCTCGGAGAAAACCCACACAGGTCACGGGGAGAACGTACAAACTCCTTACAGTGCAGCACCCGTAGTCAGGATCGAACCTGAGTCTCCGGCGCTGCATTCGCTGTAAAGCAGCAACTCTACCGCTGCGCTACCGTGCCATATTTGACCTCTGACCCTAAACAAACATTGTCAGCATAACATATAAAAATTTCACTTGATAAACTTTGACATATATAAGCCATATATACAGTACAAAAGATTATACCTGTAATGCTTTCAGAATTAGAAGAGATGTATTCCACAATTTTTCACATTTTTTGGTAACACACGTGACTAAGAATGGCCCAAATTGTCCTTTGTGTGTATGATAGAACTAATCATAGAGTGATACAGTGTGGAAACAGGCCCTTCGGCCCAACTTGCCCACACCGGCCAACAATGTCCCAGCTACACCAGTCCCACTTGCCTGCGCTTAGTCCATAACCCTCCAAACCTGTCCTATCCAGGTACCTGTCTAACTGTTTCTTAAACCATGGAATAGTCCCAGCCTCAACTGCCTCCTTTGGCAGCCTGTTCCATACACCCACCACCCTTTGTGTGAAAACGTTACCCCTCGGATTCCTATTAAATCTTTTCCCCTTCATCTTGAACCCATGTCCTCTGGTCCTCGATTCGCCTACTCTGGGTGCGACTCTGTGCATCTACCCGATCTATTCCTCTCATGATTTTGTACACTTCTATCAGATCACCCCTCATCCTCCTGCGCTCCATGGAATAGAGGCCCAGCCTACTCAACCTCTCCCTATAGCTCACACCCTCTAGTCCTGGCAACATCCTCGTAAATCTTTTCTGAACCCTTTCAATCTTGACAATATCTTTCCTATAACATGGTGCCCAGAACTGAACACAACATTCTAAATGCGGTCTCACCAACGTCTTATACAACTGCAACATAACCTCCCAACTTCCATGCAGTGTACAGGTGTTCACTGGTGTGGAATTGGTGGGCCGAAGGACCCGTTTCCACGCTGTATCTCTAAAACTATTCAATGCTCCTGTTTTCCAACGACTGTTCTTACCGTCCAGTGTGTAGTTTTTCAATTCTATCTCATAGAACTTGTTGGTACCTATGATGATACTGTATGCCGTAAACTGTATACAGCTACAGGGCTCTGATGTTTCAATTTCCTGTGGGAGATATTGAAGCGGATAATGTTAATGGCCCAATTCACTATGACAGATTACACACACACACAAAATGCTGGTGGTTCTGCCATTACGCAGATTGGTGTAGATTAGGGAACACCTATTGAAGGTAAATACAGCCCATCCTGCTGTAATGAGACCTTCTCTCATGCAAAGTATCTTGGCAATGTAACTATTGCATTATAGCAGAACTACCAGTACTTTGTTAGACTTACCTCAAGTTTATAGCACATGGGCCAATTTTGATAATTCTGTGTAATACAGATATTCTAAATTATACACCATAGCATAAATCGGCAATTGTATTACAGGAGAACACTAAAGAATAGCAGGTAGCGAAAGGCGAGGTGAATGTTCTACTCTTATACAGGTTTTTTTGTGCACTGCATGATCACACTCACCTTGCGGATGCCAAAGCTGTCAAGCCCATCATTATAACGGAGGATGCATACTTTATTTGGCATTGCTGCACAGGTACAAGGTACACCCTCAATCTATGGAAAAAAATACCACAACTGTTAGTGTCATAAATTAGTATTCTGTATTTTGTAGTTCATCTTGCGTCACCCATGCTCACTACTGACCCATAGGAAATCTTTGTTAACCTAGTGTGGATTTCCCGAGGCCAATTCAAAGGTGGTTCAAGGTGGTGTGAGGCTCTTTGTCATGACAAGACCTTCAGGATGCAAACCCTTATATTCACTGGAATTTAGTAGGATGAGAGGGGATCTTATATAGAAACATATAAAATTCTTAAGGGAATGGACAGGCTAGATGCAGGAAAAATGTTCTCGATGTTGGGGGAGTCCAGAACCAGGGGTCACTCTTTAAGAATAATGGGTCGGCCATTTCAGTCTGAGATGAAGAAAAACTTCTTCACCCAGAGAGTTGTGAATCTGTGGAATTCTCTGCCATAGCAGGCAGTGGAGGCCAATTCACTGGATGTTTTCAAGAGTTAGATATTGCTCTTAGAGCTAACGGAATCAAGGGATATGGGGAGAAAGCAGGAACGGGATACTGAGTTTGGATGATCAGCCATGATCATATTGAATGGCGGTGCTGGCTCGAAGGGCCGAATAGCCTACTCTTGCACCTATTTTCTATGTTTCTTATGTTTTAAGGGGGGGATGTGCAGGATATAAAAATGCTTACATTTTTTGACAGCAAGCCTAAATTACATCCCATTGTTTGGTCAGGTGCTTCTGACTTGCCAAACATCTAAAAATACAAAAGCTCAAATACCGAATTTTTTCAAAATGGCCACAAATCATAAACATGTTTAAATGTGCTTGAAAATAACAAATCACATTTAATTTATAGATATTGCAAAATCGTCAATTATCTAAACCTTCACCACATGAAAGGGTGCAGAGCACAAAGCTTTACTGTGGTTTAAGTATACAGGTGAATTCCACACCATAAATGATGTGGAACTGGCATAGCTTCACACTCCGTGACTGGGCTAACCCCAGCGTTCACCAGAAGCAACATCACAGTTTAAATTAAAAATTGATTTCAATTTGTTCATTTTCACAAAGGAGCAATTAAATAATATTGAAACAATCCCCCTAAATCCAGTCTGTCCAAATTGATGTACAGATTAAACCATAAAAGGCTGCTAATTTAATAGTTTCAGTACATATTTTAACTAACAATCAATTTTTCCACTATTATTATGACATTAAGTATTGGAGATGTGGAGGGAAAGTCGTATTTCACTGTCCAGTTTGTTATGAAACATGGAATCAAATTTAAAACCATCTGATAGAATTACAGTACTTGCATACAAAAGGCATTTGTTAAATGAGTATGACAAGCAAGACGCAATTAGAAAAACATAAAATCTCCTACGATTTGGCATGCACTGGGCCTGATGTTCACCTGGGGTACCTGAGGTACCTACCTGAGGTAGGGCACACAGTGTGTGGGAGCAGATGGAGGAATTCAATGCTTCTTTCATGTTTAATAAACGGCCTCATTATGATCATTTTTCCATTCTCTACTCAATCAGCCAACTTGTAAGGCTGGCTAAATGTCAATTTGGGGAATTTAGCCTCAGGAGAGTACAGCCGGGGATCCTTTGGAAAGTTGCCAGCCAGGGGGAGGAAGAAATTAAAAGGCTGGGATTTGACCGGGGAGTTTGCTGATCATAGAAGGGAGGTGGTCAGATGGCGGTGGGCAAGGAATGGCCATGATTGGCAAAAGGGAATATGACAATGATTTTTAGGGCATCTGCTCACCCTTCTACCTTTCAATGATATGGCACTTACTTTGGAAGCTCCTCCCTTCCTTTTGACTTTAGACATACAGCGCATAAACAGGCCCTTCGGCCCACCCAAGTCCATGCCAACCATCGATCACCCCGAAAAATAGCACTATCTTACACACTAGGGCTAATTTGCAATTTACAGAAGCCAATTAACGTACAACCCTGCACGTCTTTGGAGTGTGGGAGGAAACCAGGGCACCTGGAGAAAGCCCATGAGGTCACATGGAGAACATACAAACTCTGTACAGACAGCACCTGTAGTCAGGATCGAATCAGGGTCTCTGGCACTGTAAAACAGCAACTCTACCGCTGTGCCACTGCGCCACTCTATATTGCTGCCGAGCTTTCTCCCCAGCTGAAAATTTTAAAATATAAATCTGGTCCTCAATTATCAAGTGAATCATCCATATGTTGCTTGCCACCCTTGCCTTAAAAACCGCAAAAGACACATGAAGTGCTGAGACTAATTCTCTACTTAATTTTTTTTTCACTTCTCTTCCTTATTTGCAAGTGAGGAAAAGGATAACTTGATGCTATTTGATTTACCAATGCATATTGTGGTTCTGGATTTTGAACTAAGTGGAATATCCCAGTATACAAGAAGATCCCTTTGCTAAAATGTGGTAAGAATTCGCTTCTAGAGCTAGCATCCTCAAATAGAGTGAACATTTAGCTCTGAACCCAGAGCTAGCACTGATTAAAGACTAGTCTGAAGAAGGGTCTCGACCCGAAACGTCATCCATTCCTTCTCTCCCGAGATGCTGCCTGACCTGCTGAGTTACTCCAGCATTTTGTGAATAAATACCTTCGATTTGTACCAGCATCTGCAGTTATTTTCTTATACTATATATAAAGACTGTTGTTGTGCTCACTTTCCCCGTTGCAAACAGGTGACATCCTTTCAAGTTGTCGAAAACTGTAGGTACAACGTCTGGCTGGCCAGGCAGGTGGGATTGAGCTAATGACTGCTTCACCTTCTTAATATCCACATAACAGAAGGCTCGCTCTTCTCCTGCCAAATAGATAATGAAATAAACCATTCACAATGACTCCGACATGAAGCATTCCCAGAATGCACAACAATGTGAAAGTCTGTAACAAAAAATAAATCTATATCTCAATCACTTCCAAAGGAAGCTATAAAATCAGACCCTTCAAATTAAAGATTTTATGGTGCAATGGCAGTTATTGCTGGTCAATACACTTAAACAAGTCTATAATAACCTGCGATCATGACGAGTCGATCAAGCTGCTTTAGGATATGAAGCTGGAACACTGACCCCACACCAGGGATGTGCACAAGCGAGTTCTTCACGACATTTAATGCATATAGACCTTCCTCTGTCCCAACCAGCACAATCTGTAGATGCACAAAGGTCAGCTCCCCTCAGATATAATAATATTGTAAATAGATACTCTGATAATTTAATGTGTCCTGTACAGGTATAATCACATCATTGACAAGAAAATGTGATGGAAAACCATGTTTGTAGACACAAGCTACATGCATGCATCCACAATGGGATAATACATACAATAATATATAAAATCCCTCACGCCTTTTTCAGTATTGTGTGAAATAACAGCCGATTAACAATCTCAAGCAATATACCTGCCTTTGTCCCATGCGATTAGTAAAAATCTATCAATGTGAGAATGAAAATTACAGCAGCTCTTCCTTCAAACATAAACACTCGCTAGTTCAATTGAGACAATCATATCATTGTGGTGCTTTCAAATTATCCTTCTCCTATCTGCCTTGGGGTCTCCTATCTGAGTTTGGGGTCCCTAAGCCATTGTATAATCTTTCGGGAGAGGCTTCAAGTGAACAATATTTCCATTGAAACTGTATGGTCAGGATGTGACAGTGCTGTCCATTGACTGCGCTGGGTTACTGCACTCATGTGCAGAGAAGGATTTGATTATCCAGTTGAGCTACATTACCCATGTCCTGCTCAGAGCATTTATGACTGCCCGTGGTCTTTTGAGGCTGAGGAACCCCAAGGAGCCTTGTTGCTGGTCTTGGTCAGACAGTGCTTTTGGCCAGAGGATTGCAAATAGTTTTAGAAACCAGCAAGAGATTATTAAAAAGATATATAAAGGGGGAGGATGAAAGTGTATCAAATAATACAAAAAACACAGAATGATACAGCATTCAACACCCTAAATGCTCATTCTCTTCAACACTGGTGCAATGTGGCAGCACTGTGCACTATTAACAAAGTGCTCTGAGCTATTCACCTCAGCTACTCTGACAGCATTTCCTTAGTGCCAAACCCATCACCTCATCACCTTGACCACCAAGGATGAGGGCAGCAAGTGTCGGGCAACATCACCGCATGTATCACCACCTTCAAGTCACACACTACCACGACTTTGAAATACAACTGCAATTCCTCTGTTTTCCTTGGTTCGAAATCCTGGAACTCCCTCCTCAACTGCTTAGTTGGAGTAATCTTCACCTGAAGTGCCTGCACTGGTTCCAAGGGAGGGGACCACAATCTCTTATGGGTAATTAGAGTTGCCCAAGTAAAGTGCTGACCTTGCCTGTGATGTGAACATTGCAATTATGAATAAATAATAAAAGCATCGATTTCCACCGTCTTAATTATTAAAATCCTCACACTCTATAATCCATGTCTGTGAATTCAATTATAATGTTGATTACGTCAGCATTGTGCAATTGAAAATTGATTTTTTTTTTCCATGAGCAAAACCTGATAACAACCACTTCCCTGTCATTTTATGTTACTTGGAAAATTCAACAGGGTACTTCTTGTCCCTAGTTCCCTTTACAATCTTGGTAAAATAACCAAGTCAAGGATGTATGAATTTATATAATTACACACGGAGTGTTCTTTTTAAACATTTGCAGGGACACTTGGAATATGTTGTGCTGGAGAAGGCCATTGTTGGCAGCCCAGCAATGCTCATACAAGATCCCAGAAACACATTTATCCACACGCTTTGATCCTCGCTTACAACTCTACACTCTTTGCTCTTAAATCTTCAGGTCCTTCGGTGCTTCAGTTTTAGAGATACATCGTGGAAACAGGCCCTTCAGCCCACCGGGTCCGCACTGACCAGTGAGCACCCATATATTAGTTCTATCCTACAGATTAGGGACAATTTACAGAAGTCAATTAACCTACAAACCTGCACATCTTTGGAGCGTGAGAGGAAGCAGGTACAAACTCCGTACAGACATGCACCCATAGTTAGGATGAACCTGGATCTCTGGCACTGCGAGGCAGCAAATCTACCACAGCGCCACTGTACTGCCCCCAAAACACACCATCTCTCCACACTCCCAGGAAGGCACATTTGCCATTGCTTAGCAAGTGGACCACTGATCAATGATAGGGGAAATCCACTCATTTCACTCCCCAACCTACCTGCTCAGTGAGTGGCAATGTGCAGTTTATATCCAAACGGTCATCTCCCTCCAGCTTCAGCAATGAATTTCCCAGTAATTTCTGCAGAATTAAACAGTCATATTAGGGTGTGGACACAGTGAAATACTTCTTACTGCATACAATGAATTTGCGCAAACTCAGCTTACAATTTTAGGCATGGATTTTCTTCTTAATTAATCACTCATTCCAACATTGACAACAAGACTACACATATTCAACATTATAGGACTATTAAATGTGAAATAGTTTATTTTGCGTTTGATGGCAAGCAATGGTTAGCAAAGCCTTCCGATGCATGTGTCACTACCAATGTGGAAAGCATCAAACTACAAACATTGTAGACTTTAGAACTAGACAATCTAGAATCATTCTACTTTAAGCTGTGAAGGTTACAGAGAGATTTTATGGCAATGTCCAAAATCATGAAGAGTTTTGACGGAAAGGATAGGAAATTACTTTATTTTTATGGACAGGAAAGTCATTAACCAGTGAGCAGGGATTTCAGATAGAAACATAGAAATAAGTGTTGTCATTTCGTTCCTCAAGCCTGTTCCACTCCTCAAGAAGATCATGGTTGGACTGTAATTTCAGATTCATATCCTTTCATTAACAAACATCAATCCAAGATTTTAAATTGACAACTGGCCTGCCATAATTATTTCCTTGAAAGAGTTCCAAACACAAATTGTTACCAGTCATTAATAGTAAAACTGTTTCCACATTACATTCCTGAAAAGCAGGCACTACGTTATTGCTTATTGCTAGCGCTGTACTGTCATTTACGAAGGGAAGCAAGGACAAGACCAGTGATAGACACAAAATGCTGGAGTAACTCAGCAGGTCAGGCAGCATCTCTGGAGAGAAGGAATGGGTGACGTTTCATGTTGAGACCCTTCTTCAGAAAGCCTTAATCTCAAACACCATTAAAAGCCTTAATCTCAAACACCATTAAACTTGGACCATGACCCCACAGACGAGCACCAGGCCTTAATCTCAAACACCATTAAACCACAGCCACAAGGCTGGTGAGGCTGACGTCAGTGGTGGGAACTCTGAGGGAATGGATCTACTGGCATTTGGATAGGCAGGAGCTGATCAGCATGACTTTGTGCCCAGGAAATCATGTCGCACAAATCTGACAGTGTCTTTTTGAAGAGGGCAGTGAACATTCTCTACAAGGTTGCATGCCATGGGCTGGTATGAACGGTTAGATCACATAGAATCCAAGGTGAGCTTGCCAATTAGATTCAAAACTGGCTTGGAAGAAAAATTCAGAGGGCAGTTATGGAAGTTTGTTTCGAGGCCAGTGACTAGTGGTGTGCCACAAGGTTTGCTGCTAGGTCCACTGTTGTTTGTTATCTACATTAACAGCTTGTAATGACAACATGGTTAACATTGTGGGTAAATTTGCACATGACACATAAATTGGTGGCATACTGGATGGTGCGGAAGGATATCTAAGCTTACAATAGGATCTAGATCAGTTGGGTGGGTGGATCACGGAATTGATTAAATTAAATTTAACTCTGACAGGTATGAAATGTTGTATTTTGATATGTCAAACGAAGGCAGGACTTGCGCAATAAATGGTAGAGCCCTGAGGAACAGAAAGATCTAGGAGTATAGGTGACACAAAAAGCTGGAGTAATGAGTATAGATGCATGGTTACCTGAAACCAGCAGTTTATGGTAGACAGGGTTTGGCATGCTTGCCTTCATTTGGAAAGGTATTGATACAAAAGTTGGGACATCGTGATACAGTTGTCCAAGTCATTGGTGCGACCTCTCTTGGAGTACGTGATGCAGTTCTGATTGCCCAGCTAAAGGAAGAATGTCATTACGTTGGAAGGAATGCAGAGAGATTCACCAGGAAATGAACCAGGCTTGAGTTTATAGGGAGATGCTGGATAGGCTTTTTTTCTTTGGAGCGTAGGAGGCTGAAGGGAGACCTTACTGAAGTTTAGAAAATCATGAGGGACTTAGATAAAGTGAACACTCACAGTCCTTTCCCCAGAGTAGAGGATTCTAAAACTAGAGGACATAAGCTTAAGGTGAGAGGAATTAAAGATTCAAATAGGATTGCAGAGGCAACCATTTCACTCAGACGGTAGTTCTTATCTGGAACAAGCAGTTAGAGGAAGCTATAGAAGTGGATACTATTACAACTTTTTAAATATATTTGTACAGATAGGTGGATGGTTTAGAGTGATATGGGTCAAATGCAGGCAAATGGGACCAGGCCAGAATGCAAACTTGGTCGCCAGAGATGATTTTGGCCGAAAGGTGGGTTTCTGTGCTGTATGGCTCTGATTCTCTCTAATCTTGATGTTCGATAACATCATCATGACTGAGTCACTTTTTATCAACATCCTGAGAGTTACAATTAATGAGAACCTAAACAGATTGGACACATAGGTCTTGTGACTGACGACAAGAGCAGATCAGTGGCCGAGAATCGTCATGGAAGACTCACTTCCTAGCACCCCAAAATCTTTCCACCAGCTACGAGACACAAGTCAAGAGTGTGACAGAACTCTCTCCACTTGCCTGGAGGAGTGCACATCCAACAACAAGCAAAAAGCTCAACACCATCCAGAGCAGAGCATTAAGAATCAATTGTAAATGAGCCTATTTTGCATTTCTACTTGTAGAAATGGAAACAATTTGCCACCATTTGCTCTTGTGGTTCTGCTTGGATAAGCTTCAGCTTTGTGGTTTAGTGTGGATGCTTCTAAATCCAGATGTAGTTTGCATAGCATCCACAAACAAATGAGAATATAGCAAACATTTGCAAACAAAAGTGATTAATGTTTGGCAATGCCTCAAATCATCTGCAGCATAAATTAAGAAAAAGAAAACCCATCATGAAGAACTCCTTTCTTGAGAAGATTCTTTGGACTTTAGAGACACAGCGCGGAAACAGACCCTTCGGCCCACCGAGTCCGCGATGTCCAGCGATCACTCCTTACACTTGCACTATCTTACACACTAGGGACAATTTTACCAAAACCAATCAACCGGCAAACCTGTACGTCCTTGGAATGTGGGAGGAAACTGGAGGACCCGGAGAAAACCCAAGGGGTCACAGGGAGAACGTACAAATTCCGTACAGACAGCACCCATAGTCAGGATCGAACCTGGGTCTTTTGTGCTGTAAGGGAGCAACTCTATTGCTGCGCCAGCTCGAAGTCCTGGATCCTAGATATCCAGGCACAGTCTGGAGATTGCACTTATGGTTTCTTAGAAAGATTAAGCTTTTTCCAGATGTGTAAATCATATATGTGCTTGAGTAAAGCCCAAGAATGGGTATTTTATTCTATTAATTTATAGGTTATAGGATGTTATATGTTTCATTGAAGGTATAATAATAATGTTAAATGTGCCACGTGAAACACTTTAAAACAAGCAATTTATTCCTGAACATTTTGCAAGGCAGGAATTTTAAGTTTTGCCATAGTGAAAGCTTGTGTGTTAATAAGGTCCAAAAGATGAAAAGCAAGTGTGAGAAACACGCTCTGCAGTAGCATGCAGGGCAAGCGCAGAACAAACATAGTTAATTGTGTAAATGTTTTACCTTCACAAACAGGGCAAGGTAATCGCTCTGGGCCACTTCAGCCTATCATATGTTGACAAGAGGAGTCATTTCAGGCTTTAGCACATGCTTAGTTAGAAATATGAACTACCAATGGCAAACAAGTCAAGTTACACAGATCACAGAGTACAAACTGTATCTCAGGGTATTTTGGATGAAACTAATAGTGGACGTTGTGTCATCTAAATACTGGCACTTACGGCAGCTGTCTCTGCTTTTTCACATGATTTTCGCCCACAAGCTGCCACGGACTCCAGCACATTGACCCAGCGTTGTTTGTCTGGGAAGCTTGGAGCAAGCATGTAGAGTGTCTGACCAGGCCAGCAGGTAGTGTGCGGCTGCGATTCCAACTTCAGCACATAAGGCACATCTATGAGGAGAGGAAAGAGATGAACAGTGGAATGTGAGAAAAATCGCAGACCACTGCAATATCAAAACTATGGCCATCAGCTTTAAAATACTACCAAGCCATTATGAGAGAACAAAAACACTGATAAAATCATGATGTGTGGGATCCCCTCTTTAGACCATTCCCCCAAAAGTGAGACTCTCCATCTTGTGTGAGACCCACCTCTTTTGAATAGAATCATCCTTCACACATCAGCGGTGAGAAAGCATTGCAGAAGTCATGGATACCAGTCTAGTTTGTTTGTGCCTCAACATGTTTATTGATCAACAGTGCCTCCATTGATCAAGAGTTGATTTACTAGAAGATGCAACTTTATAAAATCTTTGATAATTAGGACCTTATGCCTGCTTTGATTGATAAAATATTGACTGTTTCTCTTTTACTTTTAATATTTTTGGTAATGTCGTTACCTCATCTGGTTGGGTTGTCTGGAATCTAGAACTAATTGCAGAAATTTCAGATAAAATCACAGTGGCATCCTGCTGGAGTGCATTACTAATAACACCACTCCTAGGATGTTCTGTTTTTGAAATAACTTGCAATAAATGTTCATTTCATGATAAAAGCTAAGGATTAAAAAAAAAATCAAACTCGTGCCAAAAGCTTTTTCCTTACAGATACTAATGGTCAACAAAGATGTTGATAATGGCAAGTCAGGTTCCTGGGTGGGTTAATCCATCAGTCAATGCTCGAACCCTGCATGATGAGGCCCATGAAGAGCATCTTCCTCAAACTCTTCCATTGGGGCATGCTGCACCCTTCTAGACTCGACAATGAGCTAGTTCATTCATAGTATTGACGTGTAGATGGAATGGCCAACCTCACACCCCCACGCCTCACAAAGACAACCACGTTGACCATTAAGAGGACATTCTTTCCCCCGTTACTCACTTGCTCTGAATATACCCGTAGAATTTCTTAAGATATTCCTTCATCTAATTTGTCACGCTATCCCATGTTCTCCTTTTGTCCTTCTGATTTCCCTTTTTACATCCCTTATACTCCTAAGGGGATTTGCTTGATCCCAGTTGCCTAAACTTCCCACTTTATCTTAACCAGTGACTGAATATCCCTCATCAATCAGGGTACCCTACTCCGACCAGCCTTGCCCTTTACCTGAACAGAAATTCATAGTCCCGGAACCTTCCTGTTTTACGTTTAAAAGCTTCCCACTTGCCAGACCTCTCTTTACCTACATAGAGTATCTCTTAAACAACCTTTGCAAGTTTCTGTCTAATACCTTCAAAATTCTTTCTGAAACTAGAGACCTATTTTGAAGAAAATGCCAATATATTTTGAGTTGGTTGGTACAATCTAAGCAGTGTACTCATACATATGTTTTGTTAGACTCCCTCTCCAGTACATTCACAAAATATTTTAATCAGCTAATATTATTACAGGGTTGATATAAAATTGAGTTTTATGTTTTTTCTCAACCACCACAATTCAGTTCTACCTGTCTTTGCAGTGTTTGCAAGTTCAGTGGCTCCAACAGCCCCATGCACAGTCACATCCCCATCGGGCAGGCACAGTTCAAACTCATCAATCGGTCTTTGCCCTGTCAAAAATGAAAAACAAAAGAATTTGTTTTGTGTAGGAAGGAATGATCCTGACTACGGGTGCTGTACTGTACGGAGTTTGTACGTTCTCCCCGTGACCTGCGTGGGTTTTCTCCGAGATCTTCGGTTTCCTCCCACACTCCAAAGACGTACAGGTATGTAGGTTAATTTGACTGGGTAAATGTAAAAAATTGTCCCTAGTGTGTGTAGGATAGTGTTAATGTGCGGGGATCGCTGGGCGGCGCGGACTTGGTGGGCCGAAAAGGCCTGTTTCCGCGCTGTATATATATGATATGATATGATATGATATGAATGATCGGCTCAGCGATCATTTCGCTGAATACCTCCGCTCAGTCCACCTAAACCTACCTGATCTCCCGGTTGTTAAACACTTTAACTCCCCCTCCCATTCTCACACTACCTTTCCGCCCTGGGCCTCCTCCATTGTCAGAGTGAGGCCCAGCGTAAATTGGAGGAACAGCATCTCATATTTCGTTTGGGCAGCTTTCACGCCAGCGGTATGAACATTAACTTCAAGTAACCCTTGCTTTCCCTCTCCCTCCATCCCTCCCCCTTCCCAATTCTCCGACCAGTCTGACTGGCTTTGATTACATTTTATCTGTTTGCTTTGCTGTTACCTTCTCCCAGCTAACATGATCTATTCTACATTTTCCTTGATCTCCACCCCCTTTGTCCTGTTTTCACACCTTACACTTCCTTATCTATGTATCTCCCTCTCCCCTGACATAAGTCTGAAGAAGGGTCTCAACCCGAAACGTCATCCATTCCTTCTCTCCAGAGATGCTGCCTGTTCCGCTGAGTTACTCCAGCATTTTGGGTCAATCAAAGTTTAGTTTAGAGATACAGCGTGAAAACAGGGCCTTCGGCCCACCGTGTCCATGTCAAGCGATCCTCGTACACTAGTACTATCCTACACACTGCGGACAATTTACTATCTTTACCAAAGCCAATTAACCTATAAACCTGTAAGTCTTTGGCGTGTGGGAGGAAACCAGGTACTTAAAAGAATAAGAAGGCTTTTAAAGGCAACATATTGAGTATCAGTGCTGCTATGAGTGAATTTAGTATTGTTGATCAGGAATGAATTTCCAGACATTAAAATTTAACATCTAGTATAATACAATAAATCACAAAGTTTTGGCCTCCTCAATCAGTGTGGACAGATTTTGCCTCAATTAGGTAAAAATAGCATGTCTTTTTCACCTTCGGTACCCTCTAAATGCATGAGAGTGACTGAACGAATTAGATTAGAGTGTTCCTCTCCAGAAATCCCATCAGGAATTAGTAACAGTTACAGGATGAAGTGTAACCCAGGTTGTATATTAATATATCTAGAATATTACTCACAATGTTTATTACTTACCATCTATTGAATCATTCTCATAAAGGAGAACTTTAGATCCTTCAAGGACGATATACTTCCGTTCCCATCCCTGTTGCCCTCGTTTCCCATTTCTACCAAAGGATAAAACTATAAGATGACAGAATATGGAGAACAGCCACAGATATAAAACAATATTTAGAGATGACAAATTAATAACCATTTGAGAGCCAAAATGTACGTGGCTCAATATTTAAGCATCTTCTGGAGACAACCGAGTTAGAAACATAGAAAATAGGTGCAGGAGTAGGCCATTCGGCCCTTCGAGCCTGCACCGCCATTCAATATGATCATGGCTGATCATCCAGCTCAGTAACCTGTACCTGCCTTCTCTCCATACCCCCTGATCCCTTTAGCCACAAGGGCCACATCTAACTCCCTCTTAAATATAGCCAATGAACTGCCTCAACTACCTTCTGTGGCAGAGAATTCCACAGACTCACCACTCTCTGTGTGAAGAAATGTTTTCTCATCTCGGTCCTAAAAGACTTCTCCCTTAAGCTGTGACCCCTGGTTCTGGACTTCTCCAACATCGGGAACAATCTTCCCGCATCTAGCCTCTCCAACCCCTTAAGAATTTTATATGTTTCTATAAGATCCCCCCTCAGTCTTCTAAATTCCAGCGAGTATAATCCTAGTCTATCCCAGTCTTTCTTCATATGAAAGTCCTGCCATCCCAGGGATCAATCTGGTGAACCTTCTCTGTACTCCCTCTAAGGCTAGAATGTCTTTCCTCAGATTAGGAGACCAAAACTGTACACAATACACAGTTGTCAGAAAGAATAAGCGATTGTGCGAAGGAACCATGAGGGATCTCTAAAAAAGAGGGGTGGGGAGGGAGGGTCGGCGAGTAACATAGTGATGTTGGAAATTAGAATTGCAGGGTTGTAATGGCAAACGAGGTGGCCATTCAGCATTTTGAGACCGCAACTTTTCCAGGTAGAATAGCTTCTTCCTCCATCCTTCCTCGAACAATGACGAGACAAAGTACAGGAAAGAGAAAGAGAGCTTAGTAACGTGGTATCAAGACACCAGCACCCTCTCAATGTCAGCAAGACGAAGGAACTAGGTTACTGACTTCAGGAGGTGAGGTGGATAACGCGCCTCAATGAACATCAATGGTGCTGAAGTGGAGATGGTCAAGAACCGTAAATTCCTCAGTGGACCCTTCTTCAGAACAGGCCAAAGGGCCTGTTGCCAGGCTGTATAACTCTCTGGTTCTGCACTAGTTCATTGAAGAACGTTCACCTGGGAACTTTCATCCAGCCCTCCAGCTGCACGTTTGATGTTGGATCCTTTAGTTGCAAGCCAGGCGAGTTCATTTTGTCGCGGCAAAATGCTTTTGTGAAGTGTGTAGCATATTCTGCTGGGAGCCCACATGTTGCTGGTAGACAAGAAGAGCATTTAGGATGGCAGATCACTTGGCATTCTAGGTAGAGAGAATAAAAATATTTAATAATCTCAGATTATAATCCAGAACCTAAATGGAGCTAATACAGAATATTGAGGGCAAACTAAATGAGCCTGCATTTCTATAACAAAAATGCATCAGAATGAAAAAGCTGCTGATGAAAGGCTATGATGACTTTTTGACTATGCTGGTAACTCAAGATGGTGAATTCATAATGAGGTTGCAATATAGACTAGGGAAATTTAATTTTATAGCATTAATTTATTACGATGTTGTACATACCTTGGCATTTAAAAAAAATGTTCCATTTATAATATGTATTCCAAAAAATTAAGGTATCAGCTTAAAAGTATACTGGCCTTCACAGCTCACCTGCACACTTTGCTGCTTGGCGGCCAAAATGTACCGTATCCAGGCAAACGGCACATTTTGCAGCCCTCATGTTCAGGCCAACGGTGAAACGATGTGGAATATTATGATGCATGCGTTCCTTCAACTGCCGACCAAATTCTGGGGGAGAAAACGGAAAAGGGAAATGTGACCATGGCTATTTACTGCTTTGTCCAGTGGAGACACAGACAAATTCCCCAGCATACTATCATCCCACCTCACAATCAACCATCCTTTCAGTTCCACATAGCCATTCCACACAAATGCATTACACTTTCACCTATGCTGATATTGGAACATGGAACAGCACAAGAATAGGCCCTTCAGCCCGTAATGTCTGTGTCGGCCAAACATGATGCTAGCACCACCACTTATATACCTGCACATAACCCATGTTCCATAACATCTTAAATGCCGTTAACCACCCCCACCCAGTAGCACTGGTCTGTTTCAACCACCCCCACCCAGTAGCACGCTCCAGGCACCCGTCACCCTCTGTGTAGAATGCTTGCCCCACACATCTCCTTGAAGCTTTGCACCCCTCACCTTCAAGCTCTGCCGTCCAGGATTTGATTTTTCCATCCTGGGAAAAAGAATCTGACCATCCACCTAATCAACGCCGCTTATAACTTTATATACATCTATCAGATCTCCCCGCAACCTCTGTCGTTCCAGAGAGAACAATCCAAGTCTGTCCAAACTTTCCTTGTAGCTAACACCCTCTAATCCAGGAACCATTCTGATAAACCTCCTCTTCACACTTTCCAACGCCTCTGATCATTCCTGTAGTGAGGCGACCACGACTGCACTGATGCTCCAAATGCGGCCTAACCAAAGTCCATTAAAGCTTCTTTATGACTTCCCGACTCTTACGCTCAATGCCCAGACCTATGAAAGCAATCATATTGGTAAATCAATCCATTCCAAGCAACATGGGGTTAGGAGGGCGAGATTGATCAACCATGATTGAATGGCAGAGTAGACTTGATGGGCCGAATGGCCTAATTCTGCTCCTATCACTTATGAACTTATGAACATTCAGGCACTCTTTGTAACTTTGGCGGTCATATCCAAGTAAGTCCAACAAAACAGCCAAGATTTGAAATACTGTCGCTTTTTCAAACTCCAGGGTTTGAAAGTCACTTATTCTGAAAGTTACTATCAAAAGTATTCATTTTCACTCAATTTGGCTTTCAATATCAGATGCTAAATGCACATTTAACATTCTTTCTGGTATTACTGTAAAGTTTCTTAGAGCTTATATTTGAAAGGTGGTTACAATTGCACAATTATATTAGTCACCACTTCTTTACCCTCAGGAGTAGAAGATTCCTTCCTGTTGCTGGAGGGTGGAGCGAGCAGGCTGATAGGATTTGGTTGGTGCTCTGGGGAGCGAACAATTGCAGACATGAGAATCTGGTGCCTGGCTGTAGCTGGTGTTGATTGTGGCTGGTGATCCACTGTTTTTAAATGAGCAGCTTCAAGAAGAAAGGAGAGACTTAATTGCTGAGAGTTTCGGGAGGATGATTAGCAAAAGGGGGCGATTAGCACCCGAGTCATTATCAATGTGGTGCAATAGACATTGCTTGGAATACAGAATTTTATTCCTTTTATTACTAGCAACTTACTTCTTGCCCTAAATGAAGCCATTAACCATAACTCATGTTAACCAGTAAAGATCAGTGAAAGGATCTTGCAAGAAAAGTCAAAGGTAAATCTTTAATATTATTCGACGAGAAATAGAGATGATCCTAGACTCAAAAATATGTACCTGATAGTCTAACATTGGTTTGTTTATTATTTGTTTATTATTTGTTATAAGCAATGGTACAAATTTATCTCTGGCTTCCTTTAAAGGCTCACATCACAATGACCTTATTCTGCTACCTATTATTTCTCACATGCTTGGTTGAAGAAAAGACAAAGACAGATCTTTACTCAGAGGGTGGTGGCTGTATGGAATGGGCTTCCGGTGGAAGTGGTGGAGGCTGGCTCGATTTTATTATTTAAGAGTAAATTGGATAGGTATATGGATAAGAGGGGATTAGAGGGTTATGGTCTGAGTGCAGGTAGATGAGACTAGGTCAGGGAGAGTGGTCGGCGTGGACTGGTAGGGCCGGACAGGCCTGTTTCCATGCTGTAGTTGTTATATGGTTATATGGTTATATGGAGCCATTACTAGGATCTTGTGGTACAAAAACAGCAATAGGGAAGCTTTTCATCCTGTTCTGTTGATGCCTAAATTAGCCTCATCATCTCCAAAAGATTTCCATTCGGGTCTCCATTCTTTGCAATTAATCACACTGACAGAGTTCACTGTATGAGACTTTTCACTGTACCTCAGTGTGTGTGACAATAAACTAAAGTTAAGATGGTCTCATGATTAGAAAGGCAGTCAGTTGAAGGAGGGTCTCGACCCAAAACTTCACCCATTCCTTCTCTCCAGAGATGCTGCCTGTCCCGTTGAATTACTTCAGCGTTTTGAGTCTACATTTGAAAGATTGTTCCTCTTAGACTAATTAAGCTGCTTCTTTGTCATTTTTTCTTACAGCCCAATGACTTGTGATGGGGTTTCCTGAGGCAGACAAATACTACTCTACACATTTCAACCATTTCCTTCAGTATATTAACCGTGACCATCTACCGTTTCATTGCCCCTACCTTCTTCGCGTACACATTTCAATTCGACACGGATTTTCTGTAATGCATCTTCTAGTTCCATATTTCGACATTTCTCCTTATCCAAGGCCACTTTCAAGTCATTATACTGCAGGGGAATCTGGGCAGGAAGAGTAGGGTCCTCACGCCGGCGTCCAAATAAACTCTGCGTGCAAGGAATGGCTTCTTGATCAGAACAACCTGCTCAGCAGCTGAACACCACATTAAATGTGCAGAGATCGAAGGAAATGCAAAACTGATAAAATCAAACCGTGGCAGTCTCTGTAATAAATTGTGATCCACAGACGGATTTCTGGTACTGAAATCAAGACCATGGCCTAAGACCATTTTCAAAGGAATACATAGTGTGAAGGAGTAATTTATTGGAAACAAAATAATTTCCGTACAGAATATAAACAATGAACTCCCTTGCTGTGGAGTGATAATTGGTAACCAATAAATGTTGACTTCCAGTCACTAATTTTGTTAGTGGAATGAATTATCGATGACTCCAATTCATAAGATGGCCAAGGCATGGGGGAATAATTTTATATATGCAGAATGGAAAAGATTGATGAGGTTGTGGTACAGTAATGATTGGGGAGAGGATGGGTTGGGGGAAAGGAGTCTTGGGAGATGATCGGATAAAGGAGTTGAAAAGGAACCATGAATTTGGGTATTTTTCATTGTAACTGTACCTCACCCTACTTGTGCATTTGGTAATAAACCCAACTTTATTGTATGTTTTTAAAACTGCTGCTTGTTATAATAATAATAATAATAATGCATTACATTTATATAGCGCTTTTCATATACTCAAAGGCGCTTTACAGGGATTTAGAGAACATAGGGAAGTGAATAAATAGATAAATAAGTAAACGAACAGAGAAAGGAGACAGAAGGTGAGGTGACCTTCAGTGGTTGAAGGCAGTACTGAACAGGTGAGACTTCAGTGATGTTTTGAATGTGGTGAGTGTGGAGGAGTCTCTGACGGTTTGGGGTAGTGAGTTCCATAGGGTGGGAGCAGCGATGGAGAAAGCCCTGTCCCCCCAGGATCTGAGTTTGGTCCGGATGTGGGGGGATAGGAGATTGGCAGCAGCAGAGCGGAGGGTGCAGGTGGGAGTGTGCCTGTGGAGGAGGTCGGTCAGGTAGGATGGGGCCAGGTTATGGAGGGCTTTGTAGGTCATGAGGAGGATTTTGTACTGGATTCTCTGGGGGATGGGGAGCCAGTGGAGTTTGTAAAGGACGGGGGTGATATGGTCACGGATCGAGGTGTGGGTGAGTAGACGGGCAAATCAAAGACAGCATTACCAAACAGAAATAAACGACAAAATATATCTGCAAACCACAATTATGTGGATGCAAGCAGTTGCACAACAGGACCTTTGAAACAGCTCTGGAATATTAATAGATGATGTACTGAACAGACGTTAGGTGCTTTTCTGTTTAATCAATTGCAATCCTGCTAGATTTCAATCTTTAATGTAGATTACATTTGCTTCATACACTTTAAAAAGTCAAACTTGTATCTCAGACCCATGGCAGTTGAGAATTATCACAGCATTACAAATGAGGCGCCCATAAAAAAAACGAATTTTCAATCCTGAATGAAATCAGTCATGTTTAAGCGTCATTTAACTGCTCATTTATACCACTCATTCTAGTGTCAGAAATAATTTAGTTTGTCTCAGAACATACTGAACATAGAACAGTGTGATGGAAAAAATACATACACTGATTTTATATTTGAAAACAAGACTATTTCTTCAAAATTTGACCCTGAAATAAATCTACCTTTTACAGTCAACCTTTTGGCTGTGTTTAGTTGAGACCCTCCCAGATCATTTAGTAGATTTCAGCAGGTACTCACACAAGGGTCGAGGAACAAAATCATTCAAGTGAGCCAGATAGTAAGAGAATCAAGGGAAATGGGTTTCGTACTGGAAAGTGATGCTGAGTTTGGAGGGCAGCACTGTGGCGCAGCGGTAGAGTTGCTGCCTTACAGTGCCAGAGATCCGAGTTCGATTCTATATGGAGTTTGTACGTTCTCCCTGTGACTGCATGGGTTTTCTCCAGGTGCTCTGGCTTCCTCCCACTCCAAAGATGTACAGGTTTGTAGGTTAATTGGCTTCAGTAAAATTGTGAAATTGTCCCTAGTGTGTAGGATAGTGCTAGTGTACAGGGTGATCGCTGGTTGTCGTGAACTTGGTGGGCCGAAGGGCCTGTTTCCGCTCTGTATCTCAAGTCTAAAAGTGAAGAAGTGACAAGCTAAATGGCCTATTCCAGCTTTGATCTGTTCTATTTTATAGTTTTTATTCTTATATTCTTATAGCCTGCTAAAAAAATGTAAACAGATATTTTGTTTGCATAATTCCCACAGAACCAGCTAGAGTTTGTATTCCTATTTAACTACCTTCTTCTTTTTAATTGACTGGTCCATCTTTGATTGTAGAAAATCGATCAATTTAGACTGTTGAGAGATAGTACCTTCCAGCTTCACTCGGTCATGAGAGAACACCATCTGTGAATGGAAAGAAAGCATTTAGGGTTCTTCTTCAACTGTCTCAATACAAACACCACAACCAAATGTATTCCATCAAGAAAAACAGGGTTCTGTTGCTTCACCTGTTTTGAAAGTATATTTTTTCTTTGATCTCCCAAGAATACTTTCAGGTTTTTGGCTTAGAACCACCTAATTTTTCTTCAGACAAATACACATGTTTATTTGTACAGATCATTTTTAGATTGCTCCCATTGTAAAATTACTATAAATAATAATAATTTTCAGTACAGACTGGCTGAGTCATTTTCCTTCCCAAAATAACTCTGCCAGTGAGAAGCATTGGTGTAGAAACTATAATACATAGCTGGCAAATGCAAACCATGCTAAAAATGCCACGTTTTGGACCTTGTGCTACAAACCTGTGGGACTGGAGGTACAAGATCTGAGTGTAATGGAATGGGCGTTATTGACCAAACTATATGACATTTAAAAATGAAGCCGAGTCTGGAGTGGTTGATGGGAGGACTGGTTATTGGTCCATTTGCGCCCTTTGGCGGGATTTAATTTAGTTTATTATTGTCACGTGAACCGAGGTACAGTGAAAAGCTTTTTTGTTGCGTGTTACCCAATCAATGAGAAGACTGTACATGATTACATTCAAGCCATCCACAGTGTTCAGATGCAGGATAAAAGGTTTATTATTTAATGCAAGGTAAAGTCAGATAAAGTCCGATTAAATAGTTCAACGGTCTCCAATGAAGTAGATAGAAGGTCGGATCGCACTCCAGCTGGTGAGAGGACAGTTCAGTTGCTTGATAACAGCTGGGAAGAAACTGTCGCAAATCTGGAGGTATGAGATTTCAAACTTCTTTACCTCGTGCCTGATGGGAGAGGGGAGAAGAGGGAGTGAGACTAGTATTTGATTATGCTGGTGGCCTTGCCAAGGCAGTGGGAAGGAATTGGAGTGCCATAAGATAATAGGGTCTTCGGTGGCATAAGATAATCGGGTCTGGGGTGGGAAGTGATCTAAGTTTCACTGGTGTTAATATAGGGCACGGTATAAATGAGAATCACATGTAATGAAGAAAATACAGAATCATGATAGACTTTAATCTGCATGTAGACCAGAAGAAAAGAAATTACCAATGCCAGAGAGGATAATTGATAGTAAACATAAGATGGTTTTCTAGATAAGTATGTTCAGAAACCGTCTAATTGTCCACCATTCAAATGGTTGATTAATAATCTTGTGGTTAAGCAGTTCTTCAGGATGATTAGTTAGGATACAAAAAAAAATGTCAATTCTCCAACAATGAAAATTATGAAGGAAGCTAGTGATGGTAGATACTATATTAAAAGACATGACAATAAATGACTAATAGCTAATGTTTAAAGAATCAATAAACATTTAAAACACATGTATGTATGATTCATTTTAAGAGACAAATAAAAACAAACAGGTCATAGAAACATAGAAAATAGGCACAGGAGTAGGCCGTTCGGCCCTTCGAGCCAGCAGCCATTCAATATTATCATGGCTGATTATCCAAAATCAGTACCCATTTCTGGCTTTTTCCCCATATCCCTTGATTTCCTTAGCCCTAAGAGCTAAATCTAACTCTCTCTTTGCAAGGGAGGTCATTAACAAGAAGTTAAAGATAGTATTAGATCAAAGGGAGCCCAAGTACAATGAATATTTAAGAATTCATTTAGCATGTAATAAAATTGAACCAAAATACGTGTCAGGGGTATTAATAGAAGCATCATCCAAGAATCCAGAAAATCTGCTGGTCCATCACCACCAGAATTACAAACGTGCCATGCTATTTGAGTTTAAATACAATATGAAAATTGAATCTGATTTTCTTTGTACTTAATGCTCACCTGCATGTTTGCAATCTGATACTCCAAATCACTCTGCTCTGTCTTTAACAGATCAGCCTGGTCCAGGGCTTCCTGTAGTCCTTGAGTTAGACGGAAGATGTGTGTCTTGTGCATGTCCAACTGCTGCTGCAGCTTTGTTTGCTGAATTAGGCGAATAACCACAAGGCACATGCAAATTTAGAGACAGACGAAAAGAATAAAAATGAATTATGTAAATTTAGTTGGTTATTAATTTCATTCAGTGTTTCCAACTGATTGGGAACAACTATGACTAACACTGTCAAAATGCTAAATCTCTGTTCAATTTAAGAGTGTAACAAATTATCACCTGATATATTTCTCCAGGAACAACATTCTTCAATTTGGTTTTAACTTGACATAATCTCTTTTAACATGGAATTGTTAATGCTGATATATGATATGTTCCATCAGACTTCCATTTTTGAAAAAATAATTGCTCACAGGACATAAGCATTGCTGATATGGGCCGTATTTATTGCCCTTTGAATGGGGTGGCTTATCAGGCCATTTCAGAGACAAGAATTAAGCAAATTGTATTCAACCATATGTGTTACTCACAAGTAGATCTATTTCCTGATCCCGCTTGATTTTTAAGAAACTAGGAGCTTCATGATAACAGTTAGTGACATTAACTTCAACATAGAAGTTGGCAATTTTCACCAAAGGACGAATGACATTTCATTTGATTTTAATCCAATAACAAGCATTTAACTTAACAGCCAAGTATTTCACACAAGAAAAATGTCCAGTGTTTCAAGGAATGATCTCCAATATTTGTTTACCTCTTCGATTAGTCTGTGTTTCAGTTCTCGCTCTGTCTCCAGTTTCTGCTGTAGGCCACGTGCATTCATCTCCAGCATTGTGTGTTTCTTCTCCAGGTCACTCAGCTGTGAGCAAGAATAAACAAAAAGAAAAACTGATGCAATTGCGTTGTACAGTGCTGTACTGCTGCACTTTTACAGTGCATCTGATTGAATGAATAATCTTGTAATTCAAGCAACACAATTTTGTTTAAGATAGCAATTAAACAGCTCCCACTTAAGTTACAAGACAGTGACAGTGTCCTGTTGCTTTTTATTGTTATGACTGTATGGCAAATGAAATTCCTCGTATGTTGCAAAACATACTTGGCTAATAAAGTATGATTGTGAATTGTGAATTGTTATTTTCATGACCGTACAGCATCCAAAAAAGGCCACACTGCCAATGTGGTATTTTGAAGTGTAGTTCATATCATATCATATCATATATATACAGCCGGAAACAGGCCTTTTCGGCCCTCCAAGTCCGTGCCGCCCAGCGATCCCCGCACATTAACACTATCCTACACCCACTAGGGACAATTTTTACATTTACCCAGCCAATTAACCTACATACCTGTACGTCTTTGGAGTGTGGGAGGAAACCGAAGATCTCGGAGAAAACCCACGCAGGTCACGGGGAGAACGTACAAACTCCTTACAGGGCAGCACCCGTAGTCAGGATCGAACCTGAGTCTCCGGCGCTGCATTCGCTGTAAAGCAGCAACTCTACCGCTGCGCCATCGTTATTGTTATTGTATAAGAGAACAGCAACAGTCACTTCTGCATCCATGCTGGCTAATTAGATATTAGATTAATAGATCAAATAATTCCAAGTCATTAGAGTCCTTCCATGGCAAGACTGACATGATATGTTATAACACTGGCTAATTATCTTTGCTGCACCATCTACATATTTGCCTCCCTTGCTGCCTAACAATTCTAACTATCATTAAAATGCTCAGGGTTTCTGTACGACGAGACTCCTCTGGTCAGGATATTCACCAGAATCACTCTGGGGGTAGAAAGCAACTCAAAAAGGCAAGTGACAAAGATGAAGTAGAAACAGAAATATATAGAGATCAGTGCAGAGCAAAAGAGTTCATGTTTTGGTTGATAATCTTTAATTTTCTGTTTATATTCTAGATACACATTTACAGTAATTTTATTTTGAAAAATTGCTTTTATAAAAGCAAAATGGATTTATAATTTCATTTGGTGATCCATTGGGTTTGTGGTCCCCTTTGAGATCACAATTTATGAACAATTATTTTTCATGAAGTTACATCAAGCATATATTTATATTCCTGAAGGAATTGCATGCAAATATTAGCTTATTTGCTTTCGTTCACTTTGCACAATCATTTATTTTCATATACTCCAGACTGAAAATGTTTTTATCAGACAAGACATTCTTAATGTTTTTTGATAAATTATGCATTAAGTATAATATTGCACAATAAATATTTTGTTATAGGACTGCTTTGTAACTGGATGTTTGAGTGGACCCAACTTGCAGTTAACCAACACAAGCAACTTGCTGTTGTTATTTTGCCTTAATAATTTGCAAGGCACAATCTTCACAGTAATTGCAAAAAGTTACATTTCACATTAACTATCAAGTAATGTGTAGGAAAAGAACTGCAGATGCTGGTTTAAATTGAAGATAGACACAAAATGCTGGAGTAACTGGTTCAGTCTGAAGAAGGGTCTCGACCAGAAACATCACCCATTCCTTCTCTCCAGAGATGCTGCCTGTTCCGCTGAGTTACTCCAGCATTTTGATTCTATCAAGTAATAGTTTTTTACTTGATCAAGTAATAGTTGATTACTTGATCAACCAATAGTTGATGGTTTTATCAAGTATCACAGTAATAGTGAAACTGTTACTGTGAAACAGTTTTCACAGTAACTATCAAGTAATTCACTATGTAAAATATCTTGAAATGAAACGGTCTCCACCAAAAAAATTTAAATTTAAGTGATGTCATCTTATAATCAAAGGTAGACACAAAATGCTGAAGTAACTCAGCGGGTCAGGCAGCATCTCGAGAGAGAAGGAATGGGTGACGTTTCGGGTCAAGACCCTTCTTCACCTATCTAATGGATAGATTATGAGAAGAATGATTTGTATCACACAATTATTGGGCAAATTAGGCTATATATTAATGTTGCCTGTTTATCTGCTCAAGTGAAGCACACACATTGATAAGAGTCAGTTGGGATGAACATCCTGCTTCTGCACTGCACATTCCAGAATCAGTAACATTTCAATAATTCATTATCGGATTACTCAGAAATCAAGATATCTGCCTCATGAGGTGATACTTGCCACTCTCCCTTTCTGCTCAGAGGTGGTACTTGCCCCTCTCCCTTTCTGCTCATTGGGGTTCCAGACACTTCACTCCCTGAAGCTCCAGTTTCTCCGTTCTGTTTCCACTCACCGGGGCCCTGGCTCCTCTGCTCTCTTTCAACTCCCTAGGACTCTTGCATTTCCTTGCCACTTCCTTCCAGCAAGTTGGTGACAGGGCACAGCAACTATTGTGTGCTGCCTCCCAGAAGAGGATCTACTATCATCCATTACAACCGCTCTGCTCTTTTACACCTCTCATCCAAGTCTAAATCTATCATGATTTTTGTAACAGCCAGTCCTACTAATCAATCATATTTTCCTTAATCTAAGGGTGTCGTCCCAATCTTCCAATGTACTTGTAGCCCTTGTACTTTTTTTTAATCTGCACTTTCTCTGCAGCTGTAACATTATATTATGCACTCAGTTTATTTTTCTCATGGCACTATCTGGTCTACTTATGTTTGGTTTGATTGTACTCGTGTATGATAATAATAAACCAATAATAAACTAATAATGAACCCAGCTGGCTCACTGGAAAATTTATCATAATAGTGCGTAACATTAAAAAAAAAATGTGTGCGGGTATGAATAAAAATAACGTACAATAGTCCAGTAAATATACCAATAGTCCAGCTGCACCAGCAGCTGCGGTTCTTTTCTACACAGTCCTGTACATCTGTCAGACTAGCACCAAAGTCTTAAAGGTGCTGGATTATTGGGGTTTTGCATGGTATTTAATGTTTCTTCCTGTTATAGCCATGTTATTAGCCATAGTTGAAGAGCAACAATGAATGCAATTTATTATTGCAAAATAAGCTATCTGTAAGTTGAATAATCATTTGAACAGTCTTGCATAATTCCACCACAGCATTTGCCATTCAATTACATAAATCTTTGATCTAATTTCTACTCTAACCATTTGCTGTCAAAGGGCACCGGGTTACAATATTCAATTTCCTTACTCACTGTATCCATTTCAGAGATTAGATACAACCAAGGAAGAACATCCAATGGGGATAAATTGAGCATAACATTTATGAAAAAGGGTCTCGACCCGAAACGTCACCCATTCCTTCTCTCCCAAGATGCTGCCTGACCTGTTGAGTTACTCCAGCATTTTGTGAATAAATACCTTCGATTTGTACCAGCATCTGCAGTTATTTTCTTATATAACATTTATAATGAACTGAAATATTACACTACAAAACAAGAGAAATTAAAATGCTGCAACAAGTTATATTACAAGTGCAGTATTCACTGTAATCATCAAAGAGTCATACAGCATGCAAACATGCCCTTCAGCCCACCAACATGCCCCATCTACACTAGTCCTTGCATGCAACTTGTCTGCTCTTTAATCTTTTGCCTCACTCCCTGTATTCTCCCTATCTAAGACCAAGGTAGAGTCAAAAAAAGAAAAACAGACTTTACCTTATCTTGCCGTTATCCTCAGGAGTCGAAGCCTCTACACTTGCCCTCAAACACAGCACAATCTCTCCACACAGGCTGATCTGCTGGTGCTTGGCTTCCTTTTATACACCACCAGGAGCAGTCACTCTGGGACATTAATGGCGGCTTTTTAAATCTCTCACGTTGCTGTTCCCCCCAGCTGCTCATTCGCGGCTGAAACTAACCTGATTCATTTGTTGTAAGACAAGTCAAACTGCTTCCCAGAAACATCCGAGATTAACTTAATCCTGACATAATAAATAACCCCAGTTCCCATCACTAAGGAGAAAACTTGTGGGCAGTTGTTTGCAGATGAGGGAAGAGGTGTGAGGTTGTTGAGTATATGAGTGCATACTGTAAGCGAGATCAATGGACTTCTCCTGGGACTGTGACCTGGAGCTGGGTCAGGCCCCTCGTGTTCTCTAGGCCAGACCGCTGTTAAGGAGTCCGCAGCATGCAAAAGAAATGAGTGAGGCTCGTTGCTACCAGCTGCTCACATCAGTGAAGACCCAACAAGTCACAAGTCGCACACCTTTCTGCTTATTTCATTTGTTACTAATCCTTTTACTGCAGTTCCCTATACTTGAGTAAACTTAGTTTCTGTGTAACCTTGAAGTAAAGAGAAGTGGAATTTTCCGGCACACACTAACCGTATCAGAAAGGCTCTCTGCCTTCAGTTTCTGTTCCTTTAAACAGTGTTGTAAGGATTGGATCTCAGACTTATGTTCCTTCACAGCCAATTCCACAGCCTGACGGGATTCATTTCCACGCTGGTCTGCACGCATTCTGTGAAATTAAGAGAAGATAATTCAGTAAAAGGTGTGGCTATTTTATTATATACATAGCAAAGCCACATTAAGCATGGAGTTATTATAAATGAGAGGCATAGTAATAGACTACAGCAGATATCAATATCCCAGTAGAGTGGGTGTCAATGGGCGGATGAAATTTAATGGAGAGATGTGTAATTCAATAGAGAGGTAATGCAATTTGTCAGAAAAACATAGAGGTTTGTTAAGCATGCATATGGCTCATGGATCAGGTCCAGCCTAAAGCATGGATTTGTCTTGTTCATGAACTCTTATTGTCCTATCTGGCCATTGACATACCCTTACGATGTTGATGTAGGCTTGCCAAAAGTATAACCACAACAACTTAAAAGGAGCAGCCTGTGACAGAAACACACAAGGTGCTGGAGTAACTCAGTGGGTCAGGCAGCTTCTCCGGAGAGCAGGATAGGTGGAGTTTGGGATCGGGACCCTTCTTCAGACTCAAGTCAGAAACATGCTCATCAGGAAAGATTTTACTTTTTATCCAACCCACGTCTTGCTGCATCGCAGGGTTCTGGAACCCACTCAATTCTGGATTCGGGAACTAGACAATGGGGGGAAAGTGGATGGCTTGATTGTAATCATTTGTTGAGTTGAGTTTAGTTTATTGTCATACTACAGTGAAAATTTTTGTTGCGTGTTAACCAGTCAGTTAAAAGATAATACACGATTACAATCGAGCCATTCACCGTGTACAGACACATGATAAAGGAAATGACGTGAATATTAGTGTAAGATAAAGCCAGTAAAGTCCGATCAAAGATAGTCCGAGGGTCCCAATGAGGTAGATAGTAGTTCAGCACTGCTCTCATTATGGTAGGATGGTTCAATTGCCTAATAACAGCTGGGAAGAAATTGTCCCTGAATCTGGAGGTGTGCGTTTTCACACTTCTATACCTTTCACCCGATGGGAGGGGAGGGGAAGAGGGAGTGAACAGGGTGCGACTCGTCCTTGATTATGCTGGTGGCCTTGCCAAGGCAGCGTGAGGTATAAATGGAGTCAATGGAAGGGAGGTTGGTTTGTGTGATGGTCGGGGCTGCGTCCACATTGTCCATGTTTTGTCTTTCTGCTGACTGGTTAGTGCGCAACAAAAGGTTTTCGCTGTACCTCAGTACACGTGACAACAAAACTAAATTCAAACTCAGCAGCATGTGATTCAGTGGATTGGTTTACAGATGGCTGGCATCAATTTGATAAGCCAAATAGCCCCCTTCTGTGCCATGACGTTTTTATGATCCCATAGGATAAATATATTTAATAATTTAAGCTTTCAGCACCAAAAGCTGTACTTCAGCAATCAACATTGACTGTCATTGTGACAGAGACTTTTATGCAATTTCAACATAAAAGAAAACTCATGAGCAGAGATTTATTCATGAATCACGACCAGACACGATGCAATCTATTTCTAACAGTACTATCAGAATTTGATTTGGAAATAATAATAGTAAATGATTGCTCTTGCATTTTTGAGTTGAAAACAATCAGTTGAATCATTCAAGAGATGTCATCGTCAGGCCCACCAGCTTTTAAATTCATTTTTCACGATCTGGGTGTTGCTGACATGGTCAACAGTAATAGTCCATCAATAATTGCTCTCGAGAAGGTGGTGGTGAGCCATCTTCTTCCAGCTTCGCAATTCTTCTGGTGAGGGAGCTTGCACATGCCGATGGGGAGCTTGCTCCAAGATTTGGACCCAACAATATACTTTCACATCAGTGTGGTGTGTAGTTTGGAGCAACACATGCAGGGGTGTGCTCACATTGCCCAAAGCCCTTGTCATTATTGGCAGCAATGGTTGTAAATTTGGAAGGAGCTATTTAAGTAACTGTGGTCTTACTCCATATCTCCAATACTCTTTTTCTTTGATTGTTTTGAAAGTACGCCTAACCGAGTTAAACTGATTGGAGTGTAGCTTTGTAAATGTCTATTGCTAGCTGTCCTTAAGAAAGTAATCCCCGTTTTAAAGCTAATTAGGGTGTGCGACGATTTCTACCTAATGTGGACGAAGGAACAATGATATACTACCTAATGCATGTGAAGGAATAATGATATATATTTTCAACTCAGGGCAATATGGGAAGTTAAAATAAGAGCAGGTGGCAATGCTCCAATGTGCCTGTTGTGCTTATTTTTCTAGCTGGTTGAAGTCATCGGTTTAGAAGTTGCAGTTGAAGAAGACCTGGCAAGTTCCTACAATGCATTTTCTGCATAGTACAAATAGCAGCCTCATGTGTTTTAGATTCTGGTGATGTGCCATTCATGCAAGATGTTTGGCCTCAATGGAGTGGTTCAAAAGTATTGTTGAATACAGGTAAATGGAAAACATTCCATCACACTCCTGACTTTCTTTACAGACGATGGAAAAGCTTTGGGGGAAATCAGCCTGCAAATCACACAAAGTAGAATAGTTATCTCCCGATCTGGCCTTGTAGCCAGAGTGACTATGGCTCATCTAATTAAGTCTGCTCATCGGTGTCCTGTAAAGGTATGGTTGATAAAGTGACAGGGATGATGGTGGTAGATTTAAACACAATAGTGGCATTTAAGAGGCTTTTAGAAAGGCATTTGGATATGCTGTGAATGGAGAAATATGGATAGTGTGCAGGCTGATGAGATTAGTTTAGCTTGGCTTCATGTTCGGCATAGACATTGTGAGCTGAAGTGCCCGTATCTGCGCTATACCTTTCTATGTTCTGTGTTGCACAAATACCAGGGACCAACCATCTCCAATGGGAGAGAGCCTAACCAGCTTCTCTAACCATTTAAGATCATCCCCATCACTTAATCAGCCATAAACTCGCAGGACACCAATGAACATAGACTTAATCAGATAATTTTATTTGACTAAATTTACAACCTCTCTGGTCATCAAAGGTTTCCCTTCCTTGGTCATTCATATTCGTCCTCTCTCTACGAACATGCTGGTCCCACCCTTTGATCAACTCGCCTTTAAAAGACTCTCTCATGTCAGACATTGACTTACCCAATAACAACTGCTCCAAATTTACGCTCCCTAGCTCCTGCCTAATAACATTGTAATCTGCCTTACTCCAAATTAGCATCTTCCCCCAAGGTCCAGACTTAGTCCTATTCAAAACAATCTTAAAAGTTACGGAGTTGTAATCACTATCCCCAACATGCTCTTTCACTGAAAAACAGTCACTTGGCCAGGCTCATTTCCTAATGCAAGGTCCAGCATTGACCCTCCTCGTGTTGAATTATTCACATAATGCTTTAGGATGGTCTAAGCCTTAAGTAGGTCCCAGTCAATATTGGGGAAGTTAAAGACACCCAGTATGACAACACTGTTGCTTTTTGCATCATTCGATAATCTGTCTACATATGTGTTCATCTATCTCCTGCTAGCTACTGGTGGGGGGGGAGGGGGGGGGAGAGAGGGAGGGGTTGTAATACACTCCTATTAGAGGGATTGAACCTTTCTTATTTTTGAGTTCTACCCATATCGCCTCAGTGGATCAACCCTCCAATATGAGCCACTCCACTACCTCTTTCATCCCTCCCTCACATCTGAAACATCAATACCCAAGAACGTTGAGCTGCCAGTCATGTCCCTCTCACAGTGGCCACAACATGGTAGTCCCAACCACTGATCCAGGCTCCAGCTTCAACTGCTTAACCCGCAATATTCCTTGTATTGAAATATATACACTTCAGCCCATCAGCTTCACAATATAATTATTTCTTAATTTCCTGATATTACTTGAGAATTATCAGCTTAAACTCCATGAACAGGTTTATATGGAATTAGACATTTGCAATAATCAATGCAATTATCTGACCTAAAGTTGGAGGGAAGGTCAATGATGAAGCAGATAAAGGTGATTGGATCTAGGATATTGCCCTGAGAAACTCTTGCAATGAAGTCCTGGACCAGAAATAGTTCCGTTCCAACCACTAAAAGTATCCTCATTTGTATCAGCTACGGCCCAATTCTGTGGAGAGTTTTCCCTGCCAACTCTACACTGATGTCTTCATCTTTCACTCTCTCCGGTAGAACACATTTCTTCTTTTCCTATGTTTGGCCGAAGGACACAATGCTGCCTGGAACCAAGTGGAACTCAAATTGAGTATGGTGAGCAAGTAAGTGGCGTTCACCTTGCTATCACTTTGCTGATTTGCTCTGCATTGTATGACTGGACAAAACAGTATTCTTCCACTTGTCAGGATAGATGGCTTTCTGATCGATGGCGTCATCCCGTGAATAATATTCTGTGACATGAATTTCACTTAACTGATTCTGATGGCCAATGATTTTCACAGAATCTATTGTATTGATTGATATAAACATAGTACTGGTTCCTTGGTTCACTTACCACTTTAGAACTTAGTTATTCAGCACCCTGCACTATCAGTCAACACTTTATCCTGCAGTTCAGTACCTGTTCTGCTTTTCTATATCCAGCAACCTCTTCATTTCTTGAACTCGCCGCTCATGCTGCGCTTTCTCTTCTTCAAATTCTGATCTCCAGTTTTCCCATTGGCGTTCTTTCTCTAGGAGTTCATCATTCAGCGTCTCCAGGTCCATTACCTGCTCTTCCAGCATTGAACAAGTTGTCTTTAATGTCTCTATTGTCTGAAATAGGAATGAGTTACAAAAGAAAAGGTTAAGCATCCTGTTCAAATGAGACTACAAGTACAGGCTCCAGTAAAGGATACGCAGAGTGTAACATTTTTCAACACTCAAGTATTTCAGGATATCAGCCATTAAAATGTTTCACTACTTCCAATTCGCACACTTCAGTGAGAATTAATACAACACTGAAGAAAATCAGATATCAATCTTGGCATGGAATTCATAAGTCTTAGGAGCAGAGGTAGGCCATTCGGCCCATTGAGTCCACTTCGCCATTCAATCTATCGAATAGAAAGCTGATCTATCTTCCCCTCTCAACCCCATTCTCCTGCCTTCTTCCAATAACCCTTGATACCCTTACCAGTCAGGTATCTGTCAATCTCCGCCTTAAAAATACCCAATGACTTGATCTTCACAGCAGTCTGTGGCAATGGATTCCACAGATTCACCACCCTCTGACTAAATAAATTAGTTACTGTAGAATTCATTAATTGTTCAACTTCATAAATATCTCCAGTTGCTCTGCATCATTGCCAAGAGCTCCTAAATATTCGTGCAGAAGAACTCTAGGTCCGCCCAAATCAGATTGAAATATATTACCAGACCACATTTCAAAAATATATGTATAAACTTAAAATAAAACTTTGGTGGATAATGTGAACATTAGATGATTTGAAGAGCAGTTTGAAGCCAACTGTTCACTGACAGGGTTGTACTAACCTGTTTTTGGTTACTAAGCAGCAGCTCTTGGTCAGATAGCTCCTGGCGCATTCTCCCCATTTCCTGGCGAAGATGGGCTCGTTCATCTCCGATGCAAGACAACTCTTCAACCTGCTTAGTCAGGAAATAGTTTTGGCTGTTCATCTCTGCATTTTCCTGACTCAGCTGGTTTAACTGGTCCTCCAGGTCAGAGATAACCTGTGCAAAGGCAATGAGAACACAAAATCCAAATCTGTTGTTTGTTGCATACAATACCTAAACAAACGCTCCCAGTGCCTCAGCACATACATTATGAAATTGGATCAGATAATGCTTTCCATCTCCATGAAAATGCTCAATATTAGTGGGAACTGACACGATGTATATTCAAACGCACAGTATATATATTTCAGCTGCTAAACTGCATTTTATTAAAATGCAAGTTCTTAACCAATGCAGAAGGATGTTTTACATCTGCACATACAGCAATAAAGCCATGATGGTATGAGGGTACAGAAATTATAGTACCAAACAAGTAGACCAAGTGGCCAGACACAATCTGGAGAATATTACCACAGCCGTCATAAGAAATGCAAGACGTAGCTTGAATACACAAAGCCTCCATAGCTGATACAGCTTTCTTGTGATGTTGTGGGGTTGGAGGGGGATATAAAAATTGTAAAGACACCAGTGTTAACTCTCATGCTCTTAGAGTGATTCAGCAAGGAAAAAGGTTTTAAGGCTCAAGTCATCCTTACTGACCAAAATGTCCCATCCAAGCTGGTCCAATTTGCCCGACATCCTTCCAAACCTTTCCTATCCATGTTTCCGGCTGAATGACATTTTTCCTAAAGTAGGGTAATCAAGATTGAACACAATAGCCCTAGTGCGCCCTCACTAATGTCTTGCCAACTGTAACATAACATCCCAACTTCAGTCTGAAAAAGGGTCTCGACTTGAAACGTCACCCATTCCTTCTCTCCTGAGATGCTGCCTGACCCGCTGAGTTACTCCAGCATTTTGTGAATAAATACCTTCGATTTGTACCAGCATCTGCAGTTATTTTCTTACACTACCTGTACTTCAAGATCCTTCTGCTCAACAACACTCCCCAGAGCCCTATTGTTCACTGTGAAGGTTCTACCCTGATAGGGTGGCACGGTGGCGCTGCATTAGAGTTGCTGCCTTACAGTGAATGCAGCGCCGGAGATCAGGGTTCGATCCTGACTACGGGCGCCGTCTGTACGGAGTTTATACGTCCTCCCCGTGACCTGCGTGGGTTTACTCCGAGATCTTCGGTTTTCTCCCACACTCCAAAGACGTACAGGTATGTAGGTTAAATGGCTTGGTAAATGTAAAAATTGTCTTCAGTGTGTGTAGGATAGTTTTAATATGCGGGGATCGCTCGTCGGCGCGGACCTGGTGGGCCCGTTTCCGCACTGCATCTCTAAACTAAACTATGACTTCCCTAAATGCAACATGTGACACCTATATGAATTAAGTTCCATTTACCATTCTTCGGCCCACTTGCCCAGATGATCGAGGTACCACCGTAATTCTTGATAATAATTTTCACCGTCTACGATACTATCTGCAAAATTACTAACATGCTTTGTAAATCGTTGATGTAAATGACAAATAACAATGGACCCAGCACTGCTGGCTATTGGCAGGCCTATGGTATAATTCTATCAGAGTGATTGAATCTTTCATATTTTTTAGCTCTACCCACATTGCCTAAGTGTATGAACCCACAAGTATATCTTCTTACAACTTTGGAGATGCTGTTCTTAATCTACCACCTAATACCTCAAATTCTCTCTGCACAACCTCATCTCTCTTCCTACCTGTGTCATCGGTACCAATATGGTCCATGACCACTGGCTGCTCACCCTCCCCTCTCAGAATGCCCTATGCCATTCAGAGACATCCTTGACAATGGCAGCAGAGAAGCAACACACATTCTGGAGTCTCACTCATGGCCACAGAAACACTGGTCAGTACCCCTGATTATATGCTGTAGGTTACCCCTGGTGTAAATGGATGGCAGGAGAATAGAGGGAAGATTGGGTTACAACAGAAACAAACAGGACTTGCGTAGATGGGTGCTTGAGGGTTGCACAGATGCAGCGGGCAGATGACCCATTCTCAGTCTGCATGACCATGAACTATGAGCGGTGCTGGGCCCATTGTTGTTTGTCCCAGTTCATCTCCATTAACAACTGTAAATCCCCCACCGCTCCCCTCCCCCAAGGTGTCCCCCAAGGCTCAGTCCTTGGCCCCCTCCTCTTCATCCTCTACCTGTTCCCCCTTGGTCAATTAATCCGCCGTCATGGTCTCAACTTCCACTGCTTCGCCGATGATATCCAGCTCCTCATCTCCACCAAGTCAATCTCCCCCACCACACACTCTACACTGACAAACTGCATCACTGAAATAAAATCTTGGCGTCAATCAAATTTCCTCAAACTCAATTGCAACAAATCTGAAATCATCATCATTGGTCCAAAATCGCTCACCAAATCCACCCAAAATCTTCATCCTCAACATTGATGGTCTCCCAGTATCCACCTCCCCTCACATCCGGAATCTTGGAATCATCTTTGATCAAACCCTCTCCTTCGACAAACACATCAAACACATCACAAAGACAGCCTTCTTCCACCTCAAAAACATTGCCCGTCTCCGTCCATCCCTCTCCTCCACAGCTGCAGAAACCCTCATCCACGCCTTCATCACCTCCCGTCTGGACTACTGCAACAGCCTCCTCTATGGCGCACCCTCAAAAATCATCAGTAAACTTCAATACATTCAAAACTCCGCTGCCCGTCTACTCACCCACACCCCGATCCGTGACCATATCACCCCCGTCCTTTACAAACTCCACTGGCTCCCCATCCCCCAGAGAATCCAGTACAAAATCCTCCTCATGACCTACAAAGCCGTCCATAACCTGGCCCCATCCTACCTGACCGACCTCCTCCACAGGCACACTCCCACCTGCACCCTCCGTTCTGCTGCTGCCAATCTCCTATCCCCCCACATCCGGACCAAACTCAGATCCTGGGGGGACAGGGCTTTCTCCATCGCTGCTCCCACCCTATGGAACTCACTACCCCAAACCGTTAGAGACTCCTCCACACTCACCACATTCAAAACATCGCTGAAGTCTCACCTGTTCAGTACTGCCTTCAACCACTGAAGGTCACCTCACCTTCTGTCTCCTTTCTCTGTTCGTTTACTTATTTACTTATTTATCTATTTATTCATTTCCCTATGTTCTCTAAATCTCTGTAAAGCGTCTTTGAGTATATGAAAAGCGCTATATAAATAAAATGCATTATTATTATTATTATTTATATCAACGATTTGAATGAGTAAAAGTAAGGGGTCATTCATTTAATACAAAGATGAGGTAATTTTATTTCTCTCAGAGGGTTGTGAGTCTTTGGAACTCTCTTCCTCAAAGAACAGTGGAAGCAGAGTCTTTGAAATTGTTCTTCTTTCAAAAAAATATTCAAAGACCAATTTATATTAGCTGAAATGTAAAAGTCCACCACAAATGCAAAAATTGGCAAAGCCATAGTCTGATCATCCAGACTGAACAATTAAAATTATTTGGACCATAATCTGCCAATGATGGTATTCAACTTCTGTGTGAGGATCTACTGCACGCCATAGACGAGGAGACAGATACCGTATGTCTGACTTTGAAGCTGGATATAGACTCCAGTGATTACTTGGCAATCTCAGTGTTAAAATTTATTGATAATAAAGTTATTTGTTTTTGCACTTCTACCTACTTTTCTCATTCTAAATTAAGTTACAACCATTTTGAAAGAAACATTCAGCCCAAGACAAGCTGGTATCCAAAGTTGTGCCAGGTAATGACTTTCGCCTGTACTTTCATGGAATAATGTGACTACATTAGGCAGTAGGGTGAAGATGAGATAAACTTTTATCCCCCCTTGTTGGTTCAGCCATGGCCCACTCAGTCAGAGGTGGTGTTACGTAGCCACCTTTTGTGAAGCCCCCGACCCTCCCTCCAGATCACAATCTGCACCCTAGCTGATCACAGTGTTACCCTAAAGCTACTTCAATTTATCAACTGAAGTGGTAACCAGGTGAAGGTTTCCTTGCACACATTTGACCTGATGCTATGTAACTTCCAAGAGTCTGAATTCAACGTTGAGGACTACCACAGCTAATTTCTCCCAGCCGTATATCACCACTACTTTTGGTGGGCCTATTCTGCCTGTGGGACAGAGCATCCACTGGGAATGTGCCTGTTCTGCCAGTGGGACAGGGCATCCACTGGGAATGTGCCTGTTCTGCCAGTGGCGCAGGGCATCCACAGGGAATGTGCCTGTTCTGCCAGTGGGACAGAGCATCCACTGGGAATGTGCCTGTTCTGCCAGTGGGGCAGGGCATCCACTGGGAATGTGCTGAAGTCTGGAAGGTAACTTTCTGTATTCTGAGTTCAAAGACACTCAAGTTCTTTTGAGAGCGATACACTTACTTGCCCACCTTCCTGAAGATTAATTTCTTCTATTCTCTCTGCTGAAATGGAAAATTCTGCACTTCCCCAATTTACGAGAACACCTCAATATTCCTTTTTCTCTGTATTAATATCCCTTCAAAACTATTCTTGACGCTGCACATCCAAGACCCAGGTCTGAATCTAGTCTGGTCTAAATCTGACCTGTAGGGTGACATCCTAAAACAAGAACTGCACCTGTAAAATATGCTTGAGTGCACTAGAACTGTTAAGAGAAATGGAGGGATTAAACTATAAAAAAATAAAACTTTATGAAAGCATATAGTTGAACAGACTAATTCTTTATCTATTCCATTCTCTGGTATAGTCAGCCTTTAGGATTTGTAGGAAGGAATTGCAGATGCTGGTTGATACCGAAGATAGACACAAAATGCTGGAGTAACTCAGCAGGTCAGGCAGCATCTTTGGAGAAAAGGAAGATGTGACGTTTTGGGTCGGAACCCTTCTCTATCTATACCTTTCAAGATTGATCCAATAATTCAGCGAAATAACATTAATAGTTTGTAATTTAAATGCTTTCAAAGATAATTGTTTCATGACCTCAGTACATACTGTGCAACTTTCCCGAAGGGTTTCAAACTTGTTGTGAATTTCATCGCGGTGAGCCTGAAGAAAGAGAGAGAAAGTGAAAAAAACCAACAAGATAAAACCAAGCAGATTCTGTGGATAATGTTTTTGAATAGATTTACAAAATGATGGACCTCCCGCAGTGAACAGAAAATCGTGGATACCTCTCAGGCTATTGAGAATGACATGAAGGTTGCAATGATACACGTTTATCTCTGGAGCAGTTGACCATTGTGAATAACAACAACTAGGCAAGTTTCAGCTTGTCAAAACCAGTGCTTCCAGCCCACACACACAGCAATAGATGGCTGACTTCATGAGATATGGATAGCAAGTCCATGAATAACAAGGACATAATGTACACATGTTAAAGCAAAGCAACTTAAACATTTAAAAGTCTATACGGTTCCATATGTTTACGCATTAAATTCACTGGATGGAGGCAGATACTTTAGCCTTTCCTCCAATCTGCTCAAATGTTGCTGCACTCCAGCGACTACATAATTGAGATACGCATCTGTAGGCAATATTCACATAATGATAAAAGCATAAAATAGAGGTACAAAAAAGGATGACTCTTTCATGCAAAAGTGCAGTGTTTTCTAGTTATTTTTTGGACAATGTAGCAATTTAGTCAAAATCTCCCTCAAATGCAGGTGATAATTTCCATTATTGTGTAGTTCTAAAGACATTTCTTATTAATATGCACTTCATATCACATCGTGCCCCCATCAGTCTGTAAATAAATTGCTCAGACATTGTTTCCTTGGTTACTTCACAAACGATGACAAAGTATACTTTTCCGCCCACTACATAGCTCTTGGAGAGCCCAAAAAGCATATTCCAAAATGACTTCTAAAACTAAGCATACCAACTCCACTTAGACTAGGCGAGATGGTGTTACTGACCCTCAAGGACTGAATCTCTTCCTCTGCCTCGGCTGTGGTCTCCTCCAACTCCGCCTTGGCCATTTGTAGTTGGTTTTCCAGGGCAGTTTTTGTACCTTGCAGGCTTCTAATCTGAGCCTCCTTCTCTTGCAGAACCAGCTGCAACTCATTCCCCTGTTTCTTCAACTCCATTCTTTGTTGCTCATGCTCCAGGCTGGCCTACAGAATGCACAAAAAGAAAATCTTCCGTCAAGCACATTTTGCGGCACTGATTTCAAACCTACTATATTTGTACTGCAAGGTCAAGCAAGTTGATTGAGTTTATTTATGTCATTACCAGACGGTAAATTGTTTTAAATTTTCCATTTCATACACCTTTTCTTTGAACTGGTTAAGGCTTATAGAAATTAATGGTTTTGCATGAGCATAGTGTCAGTTTCCAAAATCACTATCACTGTGACTAAACAATTCAGACTCGTTATTCAATGTTATTAACGACCTCAAATTGTATTCATGCAATGCTTTTAACACTAGAATGCCTCACTGCAGATTTATCAAAGGAACTTCACACTGAGCCACATGAGGAATTGTTAATGCATTCTTCAATAAAACTGTCTTCTCAGGAATATTCTGAAGAGGGGTAGAGAATTCCAAAGCTAATGGGTCAGAGCAACTTCTGCCAAGGATGAAGCAGCCAAAAATCAGTAAATCAAAATTGGAAAAATCCTCTTGGAGAATTGCAAGGCCTGAGGAGAATACAATATTCAGAAGGACTAAAACTTTTGAGTATTTTAATTTGACAGTCATTTCAGTATTAGAGTCAGTCATACAGCACGAAAACAGCCCCTTCAGCCCAGCTTGCTCATGCTGACCAAGATGCCCCATCTAAATTAGTCCCTCCTGTCCACGTTTGGCCCATTTCCTATCCATATACCTGTCCACATGTTTTTTTAGTGTTGTTATAGTACCCATATCAACTATCTCCTCTGGCGGAACATACCATATACCCACCACCCACTGTGTGGAAAAAGGTGCCCCTCAGGTTCCTATTAAATCTTTCCCTTACCTTAAATTCTCAAAATTTAGTTGCAAGAGTATTGTTCTCGAAAATTATACATTTGGCAAGCAGTTTAACAATTTAGAGTCAGCAGAGAATGTGCAAGAGTTGATGGATTGGACAAAATTTAGCTTCTTTTGCAGTCACAAAGACTTGATGCTATGTTTTCAGTGATACCATTGACATGGAGCAGGGCAAAGACCCTGGGGGGAATAACAGAAGCAACACCAGTTGGGCATATGGATGTTCAGACAGAATGTACACGTTTTACAATTTGCTTCCATCATTTTAATGTTCTCACCTCCCTGAATTTAGTCTCCAGCTCCAGTAGCCTGTTTTTGCTGCTCTGTTCATCCTGGTTGATTTTATCCATTTGTTCCTCCAGTTTTTGGTTGTGAGCATCCAGCTTCCCCGCCTGTGTCTCCAAGTAGAACTTCTGCTGCCTGAGTTCCGCAATCATCTCTTCCTGTGCCTTCCTGCCATGAAATTTAGATATTACATTTATGGCTGTACGCAATGCTGCATAAGGCTACTGGTCAGGCCAAGTGGCAGTGGATGCCCAAGAGAGCACTAGTCAAAAGACTCGCTTATTTAGATATTTAGACTTATTTAGACTCGCCTTAGGCTCTGCCCGCTGCGGACCGTCCGGCGCGGCCTGCAACCACAACAACCTGACTGCGGGAGAAGACGGCAGGAGAAGGGAAAGACATTGTGGCCTTCCATCGCAGTGAGGAGAGGACTGGAGGAGACTCACTGTGATGGATGTTTCTTTGATGGATGTTTCTTTTTTTGTTTGTTTTTGGGGTTGTGTAATTTTAATGCCTATTTAATGTTTTTATTGTTGGACTGTGTTTTTGGGGTTTTTGGGGTTGTGTAATTTTAGTGCCTATTTAATGCTTTTATTGTTGGACTGTGGGTGACTGAATTTCGTCCAATATTGGATGACAAATAAAGCTATCTTGAATCTTGAATCTTACGAATTAACCAACCTTCATTTTGTTTAATTATTTTGTGGACTTACTTTTGACAGTAGTTTATTCCATGTTCTCCTATTGTAAAGTTAAAGGATAAATAGAAACTTCTGCTGTATTATATGTTGGCAAATTGCATGTTTGGCAGGTTGGGGGATGTAGGGACTAAAATTCATCTCTATCATCTCCAAACTGCACCACTCATAACAAAATTTCCCATCCTTCACTGTCCATTAACTAACCAGCTCAAGACGCCAGGTATGCTGGAGCGCATGAACTCAGTTCATCCTTCAAACTTTCCTCATCAGGCTACAGTGGCTGTCCATCGACTCAACATATTCAAAATTACACAACACCATCCTGTCACTATTGGAACAATCTTTAGCTGCTTCACTCCCAATCTTTAAACTCGTTCCTCAAAACACTTCTGCAATTGTGCCACTCTACTCGTTGCTGCCCTTCTTTTCAGTCATGGTACCAACTTTCATTAAAAAGTATTCCCTTACTGAGACATGCCACAAGTAGTCTGCAGGCGATATCTCTAGAGAGAGAAATATATTTAATGTTTTGCATTGAAGGTCTTTCATCTAATCTGAAAATGAGATGCCAAAGAGGGAAGGGGAGAAAGAAAAAAAAAAGACATATTGCCACTGGGTAAAGGGATGATAGTGCAAGGCAAATGGCAAGAAACAAAAACTGGATCTAAAGTAACTGCAAGTAGAAACACCGGAGACCTTTAATGAAACTGTTCCGAAACTGTTGAACTCATTATTAATCCTGGAATAATGCCTCGGAGAATACGTGGGTTGAACTTCACTGGAATAGTGTAGGAGATAAGACAGAGATCTGATCGAGAATGGGAGTGGGAGGAAAATTAACAGGCAACCAGAAGAATAGGGTCATGCCGTAACAGATTGAATAAAGATATTTCACATAGTGATCCCCCACTCTGCATTTGCTTTCCCCAGTATGGAGCAGATCACTCAGTGAGCTGCAAGTACAGTCTACTACATTTTAAAAAGTATATGAAAATCACTATTTTAGGTGCAAAGCAAGTTTGGAAACCTAAACTGGGAAGGGAGAAGGATTTTTTTTAAAAAAACAGTATTACATTTCCTGCAGTTGCATGCACAGGTGCAGGGAAAGGTAGAATGTTACGGTGATTGAGCAATGTACCAGAATGTTGCAGAGGAAATGGCCCGTTCCGTAAGCTGGAGTGAGGTAAAGATGTGTTCACTGGGTGCAAGAAAGGGAAGAGCATGAATTATTAAATGATGAGGCTGGTGGGGTAGAAGGACTCTGTCACAGGAACTTAACAGTTGCTCTTCAATGTCGGGAGCCCCGACCGCCCCGACGTGGCAACTCCAACAGCCTGACCGCGGGAGAAGACGGCAGGGAAGAGAAAAATATATTCTGGCCTTCCAACACAGTGAGGAGGGGACTGGAGGAGACTCACTGTGATGGATGTTTCTTTTGTTTGGTGTTGGTTTATGATTGTATGTGTTATTGCATTTTTATTGATTATTCTTATTGGTCTTATTGTTGAACTGCGGGTAATTTTTCATTTCACTGCACATTTATGTGTTTGTGACAAATAAATTGACTATTGACTATTGGAGGGAGAAAGAGTGACAGAAGTACGGGGAATGGAACAGGCATTAAGGATCCTATCAGCTATGGTCTTGATGGATCCTCATTTGGAGAAAAGTACATCAGAAGTACTGATATGGAAGGTAACATTGTCAGAACAGACATGATGGAGATAGAGAAACCGGGAGAATAGAATGAAAATCCAACAGGAAGTAGGATGGGAGAAAATGTGTACATGGTGAATATCAGATACTAGTTTATCCACTGAAATGGAGGTAGAGAAATTGAGGAAGCAAAGGGTTGGAGGTGGGCCTCAGAGCCTTTGGTTCATCAATTCCCATGAGGATCAATGACAATATTTTTAAAATTTGGATGAAGTGCAAGGAGTCAAGGCAAAAGATGTTTCATTGGGAAAATTCAACCAGGAGGGTGGAGGTGTACAAGGATTAGTTTGGATGTTCAAGGTAAAAGTGTGATTTCTCCTATCATCATCAGTCTGAAGAAGGGTCTCGACCCGAAACGTCGCCCATTCCTTCTCTCCCGAGATGCTGCCTGACCTGCTGAGTTACTCCAGCATTTTGTGAATAAATACCTTCGATTTGTACCAGCATCTGCAGTTATTTTCTTATATTATATATCTCCTATCATCTTGGTGAGAATGAAGGTGTACATGCATTGGATGTCAATAGTGAAATAGGAATGGCTCGGACAAGGAACTGAAAACTTTTAACATTTAAGAAAACACTGGTTTGTTGTGAAAGTTAGGTGGCAAGACAAGCGAGGAAGAAAGTAGTTGAGATAGAAGGAAGTACGATCCATGGGCAAGAACAAACAGAAAATATTGGTTGTAGACACAAAATGCTGGAGTAACTCAGCGGGTCAGGCAGCATCTCAGGAGAGAAGGAATGGGTGACGTTTCGGGTGGGGACCCTGAAGGGTCTCGACCCAAAACGTCACCCATTCCTTCTCTCCTGAGATGCTGCCTGACCCGCTGAGTTACTCCAGCATTTTGTGTCTACCTTTGATTTAATCCAGCAACTGCAGTTTTTTTTACCGACAGAAAATATTGGTTTATCAGTGAATTCCTGCCTTCTATTATGGGAAGGAGGTAAAAGCTTTAGTGGTTCGTGGCAATGAGATTGGATGCCATGAAAAGATTTCAGAAAAGATAGTCAGTGAAGAGGGATGTCAAGCGGGAAGCATAATCAAGTCTCAGAATGTCTAAATCTATTATAAATTCATAGTCATCCACAGCTCCTCCCAGCATTGTGAGTTATCGCCCACGTAACCCAGTGTTCTAACTTAGTTACAGTTTTAGCAAAGTTGATAAAATGCAACAGTCTAATACTATTCTTATTTTCATCACTTGTCACATAATGATTACTGCAAAGTTGTGAATTTTAAACGGGTTGTTGTCGTCAGGCAGTAACCATTTACTGTTTGAAAGCAAGTAAAATCTCAAAAATGCAATTATCTTGCAGCATGGGAGTTCTGTGCTTTTAACAGTACTTTTTGCAATTTTGTCCATTTTTTTATTAGGCCCACTACCGGTGTTAATTAAAATCAGCATATCATTACATTACTTCCTGTGAGTTCTTAATTTAGTTCATTGTCATGTGTACCAAGGTCATTCAAAGCTTTTTGTTGCATGCTAACCCATCAGCAGAAAGATTATACTTCATTACAATCGAGCCATCCACTGTGTACAGATAGAAATACTGCTGTTTGGAGTAGAGGTTTAAAAGAGTGGAGCGATTGTAATAAGTGATTGCAAATCCACTTCTGGGACCAGCATGCAGAAGGTCGTCAGAATGGCCAAACACGTGCAATGATCCTGTCCATTTAAAAAAAACATTAGAGATACAAACATTAGCTGCTTCAATTATTTTTAAAAATTGTGTTGAGCGCACATCAAATTCATTTCATGCAAGGTTCTTGCCAAATCACCTTGATTTAGACCAGACTTGAATTCATCTGGTGAGAGATATGTGGTACTAGTCCCTCCCACCTACAAATAACCCTCTTATTTCTTTATCTACCTCTGCCCATTTTTAACAACATATCATAATTAATTTGATCATCATTCTCCAATTTTCTTGGTAGGTTTAACCATACATCTGAATTATAAGTTATCCTAAGGATAGTTTTAGGAAACAACATATATAAAGTGGCACGGTGGCACAGCGATAGAGTTGCTGCCTTACAGCGCTAGCAGCGCCGGAGACCCGGGTTCGATCCCAACATCTGCACGGAGTTTGTATGTTCTCTCCGTGACCTGCGTGGGTTTTCTCCGAGATCTTCGGTTTCCTCCCACACTCCAAAGACGTACAGGTATGTAGGTAAATTGGCTTGGTAAATGTAAAAATTGTCCCTCGTGTGTAGGATTGTGTTAATGTGCGGGGATCGCTGTTCGGCGCGGACTCGATGGGCTGAAGGGCCTGTTTCCCGCACTGTATCTCTAAAACTAAAAAAAACTAAGAACAATGTCCCAGGAAGTTAAATACGTGAAGTAATCTAATCAACTCTAGATCCATGCATGTAATGGGGTCCAGCACTCACATGCTTCGTTGAGTAAAAATGCTGCTGTTTGCTGCAAGTTTGTTTGTTTCAGAGAGTTCTGCTATTCTCTGCTCCAGAGATTTGATTTTGGAATCCATGGCATTTATCGTCTGAAATAAGAAGTTAATTAAATCAGATTAAAAGAAGGATCGGCAAAAAACAAATCAGAGCAGGGTTCCAGCCAAAAAATCATTTGATACAAGCAGCCTTTTAATAGGATTCTAAGTCTTTTGCCATAATAAATGCTGGAAACTTTATGTTGAAACTGAATTTTTATAATATTGATGACTCCTCCACTACGTCACTACAAAACATTTTATATTGCTGCATTCCATAATGAGAAGCTGCATTTTCTGCACCTGCATCAAAAAATACAAGTTGAAAATAAAATTGTGCCAATTAACATTTTTTTCTCATAAATTCCGAGTGCAAATTTTAATCTGTATCTCAAATTTTTGAATCATGATTTATGAATTTTCTTGAGGGCGAATTCATATGGTATGAATGACCATAACATAAGGGTCACTGATAAAACCAATTTTGATTTTTTTTTTTAAATCAGAGCTACGTATTTCGGTCCTACTGTGCCCTGCTTAAGATAGTTTTTCACATACCGCTTTCTGATCATTGATCAATTTGGACTTTTTACGTAAATCTTCTTCATGCTTGAGACGACAATCTTCCAGTGATTCCTTCGTTGCAACGCCCATCTTCAATTGTGCCTCCATAACCTGAGAGAGAACAAATCAAAGAAGAATAAAAGGTGAGTCGCCTTCTGAAAATAATACTTGGGGAAAACAGGACTTGGGGTGAAACGTTTATATATGTTGGCAAAAGGGCGGCACACAGTGGCGTGGCGGTAGAGCGGTAGAGACCCAGGTTCGATCCTGACTGCGGATGCTGTCTGTAAGGAGTCTGCACGTTCTCCCTGTGACCACATGGATTTTCTCCGGGTGCTCCGGTTTCCTCCCACACTCCAAAGATGCACGTCTGTATGTTAATTGGCTTTGGTAAAATTGTAAATTGTCACTAATGTGTGGGATAGTGTTAGGGTACGGGGTGATTGCTGGTCAGTGATGACTCAGTGGGCCGAAGGGCCTGTTTCCACGCTGTATCTCCAAAGTCTAAAGCCTAATGTCTATTATTCAAGAAATTCCTTTGTCCCTCTTTTCTTTACACCCATTTGATTCTTCATTGTGACTAATAAACAAACATATTGATGGTCATTTTCAACTCATGTGCATACTCTACATTTAAGACTAGTATATTGACTGAAAGTCAGATGAAAGATGCTAAGGATCTTATATCACCCCCGTCCTTTATAAACTCCACTGGCTCCCCATCCCCCAGAGAATCCAGTACAAAATCCTCCTCATAACCTACAAAGCCCTCCATAACCTGGCCCCATCCTACCTGACCGACCTCCTCCACAGGCACACTCCCACCTGCACCCTCCGCTCTGCCGCTGCCAATCTCCTATCCCCCCACATCCGGACCAAACTCAGATCCTGGGGGGACAGGGCTTTCTCCATCGCTGCTCCCACCCTATGGAACTCACTACCCCAAACCGTTAGAGACTCCTCCACACTCACCACATTCAAAACATCGCTGAAGTCTCACCTGTTCAGTACTGCCTTCAACCACTGAAGGTCACCTCACCTTCTGTCTCCTTTCTCTGTTCATTTATTTATTTACTTATTTATCTATTTATTCATTTCCCTATGTTCTCAAAATCTCTGTAAAGCGTCTTTGAGTATATGAAAAGCGCTATAAAAATAAAATGCATTATTATTATTATTATTAAGGATGACTAGGAGAAATTATGGAATAATTACTTCTCGTGCACTAAAATGTTCCCAGCAAGTCCGATGGCCACATCAGCCTGATATTATTTGAAAATCCAACCTCCCTTATTTATTGCTTTGGAAGGACTGCAGATAGACACAAAAAGCCGGAGAAACTCAGCGGGTCAGGCAGCATCTCTGGAGAAAAGGAATAGGTGACGTTTTGGATCGAGACCCTACTTCAGACCTGCATTCAGGAACTGCAGATGCTGGTTTACACCGAATATAGACACAAAAAGCTGGAGTAACAGATGTTTACCTTCATTTTGTCCTCGTAGAGTTGTTCTTTCTGCCGAAGGTTGGTTTCCATGCGTTGTGCTGTTGCTTGGGCCTCACACCAACTTTCTTCCAACTCCTGGTTTGGAAAATAAATTAGAATAATTGTAATGGCATAATAATTAATATATTTGTTCATTAGCTCACATCTTATATCAGTTATTCACAAAATGCTGGAGTAACTCAGCAGGTCAGGTAGCATCTCAGGAGAGAAGGAATGGATGACGTTTCGGGTCGAGACCCTTCTTCAGACTGATGTCAGGACAAAGGAAGGATATAGGTGGAGACAGGAAGATAGAGAGAGAACTGGGAAGGGGGAGGGGAAGAGAGGGACAGAGGAACTATCTAAAGTTGGAGAAGTCAATGTTCAAACTGCTGGGCTGCAAGCTGTCCAAGCGAAATATGAGGTGCGGTTCCTCAAAATTCTGGTGGGCCTCACTATGGCACTGGAGGAGGCCCATGACAGAAAGGTCAGACTGGGAGTGGGAGGGGGAGTTGAAGTGCTCAACCACCCGGAGATCAGGTTGGTTAAGGCGGACTGAGCGAAGGTGTTGAGCGAAACGATCGCTGAGCCTGCGTTTGGTTTCGATGATGTAAAGAAGTTGACATCTAGAGCAGCGGATACAATAGATGAGGTTGGAGAAGGTGCAGGTGAACCTCTGTCTCACCTGGAAAGACTGTTTGGGTCCTTGGATGGAGTTGAGTGTGAAGGTAAAGGGACAGGTGTTGCATCTCCTGCGGTTGCAGGGGAACGTGCCCGGGGATGGGGTGGTTTGGATAGGAAGGGACGAGTGGACCAGGGAGTTACGGAGGGAACGGTCTCTGCAGAAAGGTGAGGGAATGGGAAGATATGGCCAGTAGTGGAGTCCCGTTGGAGGTGACGGAAATGTTGGAGGATGATTTGTTGGATACGCTGGCTGATGGGGTGGAAGGTGAGAACGAGGGGGATTCTGTCCTTGTTACGAATGGGTGGAGGGGGAGTAAGAGCGGAGCTGCGGGATATAGAAGAGGCCCTAGTGAGTGCCCCATCTATAATGGAAGAGGGGAAGTTCCGTTTCCTGAAGAATGAGGACATCTCTGATGTCCTAGTGTGAAACACCTCATCCCGGGCGCAGATGCGGCGTAGACGGAGGAATTGGGAGTAGGGGATAGACTTTTTGCAGGAGACCGGGTGGGAAGAAGTGTAGTCCAGATAGCTGTGCGAGTCAGTGGGTTTATAGTAGATGTCAGACTAGTCTGTCTCCTATGATGGAGATGCAACAAACACTCTCATATCAGTTACGTCTTTTTCAGAATCTTTGTGGAACTAAAACGCAGCGATTAGCCAGTGCAAACAAAACATCAACCATCAAATCTTACCCAGAAATCTGTTTGGATTCTGCATTAACATCTAAACTAATCAGTGAAGGCTCCCCAGATAACGCTCTCTCATCCCCTCAGACAGATTATAGCTTCAAGTTGATCAACCAAACCCAGTGTGAGCCAACTTTATCTGCTCAGTAGAGGACAACAAAATTAAATTGCTGAATTTAATCACAATGGGACCCCCAAATTAGATTAAAGAACAGTATGTGGCTTTTCACAATGGTAACACTGGAGTCAATAAAATACATTTAGGAGATCTAGGTCTTTTACATGTTTCAAGGTGGACACCTGTCATTTTTTTCCCCCACTCATTCCTTTTTACACTTCATCATTTAGGAATGTGTCTGATATTTAGAGCATGAACTAACTCCATTGTTAGGCAGAGTATGCCTCAAGTTAACGCGAGAAACCAAGTTGCAAAAGTAGTTCAGAATATTAATTAACTTTATAACAAAACTCCCTAGTTTAACTTCTTCTAAATGTAACCATGTAGAACTTGTTGGTTTCATAATCTTCACTACCAACTTCCACCCTGTCCTCAAATTCACGGACTATGTCTGACACCTCTCTCCCCTTTCTCGATCTCGGTCTCTATCAGAAACTATCAACGGAAGTCTAGCAAAACCCACTGATTCCCACTACCTTGACTTACACCTCCTGCCACCCTGCCTCTTGCAAGGATGTTCAATGTCTCCATCTCAGCCACATCTGCTCCAAAAACAAGGCTTTCCACTCACGTACATCTGAGATTTCCTCTTTCTAAACATGCTGTTGTAGATCAAGCCCTCATCTGTATCTCCTACGTCCTACAGTTCTGCTCTAGCTCCCCCGCTCCCCAGATGGAACAAACCTTCACATCTCACCAGCCTCCACATCCAACACACCTTTCTCCAACATTTACGCCTCTTCAATGTAATCCCACCACAAGCAACATCTTCCCGTCGTCACCTCTTTCTGTCTAGACCACTGCCTCCTTGCCATCCTTCCCACCCTGTACAACCCCTCTCCAGGCACCTCCCCTGCAACCGCAGAAGATGTAACAACTGTCCCAACGCTTCCTCTCTCATTTCCATCCAGCATCCCCACATTCCGCTTGAGTAACACAAGGGTATGAACACAAGGGTATGAACATTGAATTCTCCAATTTCAAGTAATGTCCCATACCCTTCTCTCTTTCCCCTGCCCCTCCCCACCCAGTTCATTAATCTCTCCGACCATCTCCCTCCAACCCAGCCACCTTGCTCTTTTCCTCTCCTTCGTACGTTCATCTCCCATCCCTGAGCCCCATTTGCCTTTCTTCTTTCTCCCATATCCCTTGCTCGGTCTTTATATTTCATTCTTCTTTGTTCCTTATCTGAAGTCCTTTTGTCCCTGTTTCACTTCTAGTCTTTGCCTCTTACTTCCCCCCACCCCCACGTCTGTATCACTTGCCAGGCGTTAGATTTTTTTAAGATTTAGAGATACAGCGCAGAAACAGGCCCTTCGACCCACCGGGCCCGCGCCGCCAAGCGATCCCCGCACATTAACACTATCCTACACCCACTAGGGACAATTTTTACATTTGCCCAGCCAATTAACCTACAAACCTGTACGTCTTTGGAGTGTGGGAGGAAACCGAAGATCTCGGAGAAAACCCACGCAGGTCACGGGGAGAACGTACAAACTACGTACAGACGGCGCCCGCAGTCAGGATCGAAACTGAGTCTCCGGCGCTGCATTCGCTGTAAGGCAGCAACTCTACCGCTGCGCCACCGCGCCGCACTTTGTCCCACCCCCATCGCTTTCTCCCCCCTACTTCAGCTTGTAGAAGTCTTGACACAAAATGTTGTCTGTCCATTCCTTCCTCAGATGCTGCGTGGCCTGCTGAGTTTCTCTGGGGTTTTTAAAAAAAACTTTTCCTAGTTGCACACAGACTAGATTTCCACAGCAGAAAAATAAAATCGTAATCCAACATTTTGCACTTGGCACAGATCCATCATATTCTACACCATTAAGCTGCATCCCAGGCTCAGGTAGCATTGCGTGAACCACCAGTGGTAAAATCAGTTCTTTAACTTCAATTCAATATCTCTCTCCCATCCTCTCAAACTATCCCCAACAGCATAACACCCCCCTACCCCCTCAAGCCTTTGAGATATAGGAGTGAATTATACCAGACCACTGTCATATGTCTTGCCATCTAAGTGAAACTACCATATCACGCGAGGAAGAGATCAAGTCACCTGGCTGCCCGGACAGACGAGGTGGGTGGCCCTGTAATGCTATTGTGACTAACGGCAGAAAGAACAATTTTGACAATTGTTCCAAATCTAACAACATAAACTAATTATACGTACCAGTATTTTCTGAGCCATTTGCTGTATCTGCTGAGATTTTGTTTGCAGATCCTCCTTGAGCTTGTTTTCTCTGCGCTCCACCATCTCAAGTCGCTTCACTTGATTCTCCAGAGACTTGCGACGTTCCTTTAATTATCAACACGTCAGAAATTTATACTGATTCTAGAGTGATGATTATTTGGGGTATTAAGACCCTAGTACCTTATCTACCGAGATAAGTGGCCACTTGCCAGCCTTTTTGGCTCGTATCAAAACTGGTTTAAATACATATGATAGAGAACAACAATAACATGGATATTTCAAAATGTTACGAACACCTCAAAACCATTAAGGAAGTGCCCACACATCACTCATGTAAAGTGGTTTGATTGTATTGCTATGCCTTAACAAATTCTCTATGATTAAATAGATAATATACTTGTAGCTATTGTCAGCTTACAACAAAAAGATTTCCCACATCGATGTTTCTGAAGAACTGTACACTTAACAAGAAAATTATAATGGATGGTATAAGTTTTAACATAAAGACACTTAATTTTCCTTTCATAAGAACAACCTAATGCAAGGATTGAAAGAAACAACAAATTGCATTTATACATTCCATTATAATACCTTGCCATTTCCAACACATACCCCAACATCAAATCAATTAGGTACAAGAAGAGCAGATAAAAGATAATTCCATAGATTTAGTTAATAAAAATACTGGAGGAAAAGAATGTGGTAAACATATTAAAGACTGCAGTGATGAAAGATTTGGTGATGTGGTGGTTGGCCGTTTATGATTTTGGCTTGCGTTATTTCAATGCCAAGTCAGAAGCCTGCTTGTTAAGAATTTAAAAAATAGTAAGAATTATGAATTAACACAGGAGACAACAGCTTCAAGATCTTTTGAAAGAAAATGGGGATTGGAGAAGGGAAGACATTTACAAAGGCATTTACAAAGGGAGGTGTTAATGATAATGGGTAGGAAGGGTTCTAATTGTGCATGGTCCATCTGTGGTAGCTTGTATCGGCCAGGGTGAGAGAGTGTGGAAGGTACAAATATTGCATTTGGTTTGTGGAAGCAAGTGCTCACTGGAGATCAGGATGAGCTAGTGAGCATGGATGGCAGATATTCTTAATGGTATACAATTCACAGAGGAAAGTGGGTCATTTATAAAATATACCATTGGCTAAGCTATGACACTTTAAATCATGCAAGACTCGCCACTTCCATAGCTATTTGCTCCTGATCTACACATATAGATTGGCTAAGGTGGGACGAACCAAATAGCAATAATACGGTGAAGGAGGAACCACTGGATGATATGCGAGTTGATTTTCTGCACTGATATGTTAGAGGTGTACAGCACAGAAATGGGTTCGTCAACCCACCATACTCATACTGATGGACTTTATGTCCATCTACATTAAATATATTTGCTCACACTAGTCCATATCCTTCCATGCTTTACCTATTTAAGTCCCTGTCCAAACATGTCTTGAACATAGTGACAATATACAATTCCCCCGTCTCCGGCAGAGGTTTCGAGATGTCAGTGTAAAAAGAGAATTACCCCTTGGATCTCCCATAAAACTCATTCCTCTCCCCTTAAATCTATGCCCTGCTGTTTTTGATATTCTACCATGAAAGCAAGATTCTGATTTTCTACCCTATCCATGCCACCTAATAATTTTATATACCTCTCTCAGGTCACCTCTCAGCCTTCTTCACTCCAGGAAAAACAAACCAAGCCTATGTAATCTTTCCCCATTGGAAAGTACCCCTATCAAGACAGTATTCTGGTGAATTTTCTTTGCACTTTCTCCAGCATATGCACATTATCCCTACAGTGCGGCAAGCAGAAATGCATACAATGCTCAAAATCTGGTCTAAACAATGTTTTGTAAAGGTGACACATAACATCCTGACTTTTACACTCTCTGCTCTCAATGTTGAGGCAAGCGTGTGATACATCTTCTTCACCATCACATCTACCAGTGTTGCCACTTTCGTGGAATTATGAATTCGAACCTCAAGTCTTTCCGCTCATCAACATCTTTAGTGCTTTACCATTTACTGTAATTATCCTCGACGAACCAATTAAGCAGCATGTCATCCTAGATTACGCATCGTGTAATGAGAAAGAGATATTGAGAATAGTTAATTGTGTTCACCAACTGAATTTTCATCATACCTCCGATTCCACCAGTTTCTTCCTGAAGCTTTCACTGGAGTTCTCGCGGCCCTGTAGCTTCTCAAGGTCTCGCTCCGCGCGTTCTTTAGCCTGCCGGACATTCTGCAAGAGATCTGTGGCTTCAGAGCTGGCTTTCACCGCCTGCAACAAACACAGGAAAATAAAAATACAACCGCAAGATTCTTCAGATTTATTTTGGGGTTTCGTTTAGTTTAATTAGAGATACAGCGCAGAAACAGGCCCTTCGGCCCACCGAGTCCGCGCCAACCAGCGATCCCCGCACACTAACATTATCCTACACACACTAGAAACAATTTACAATTTTACCAAGCCAATTAGCCTACAAACCTATATGTCTTTGGAGTGTGGGAGGAAACCGGAGATCCCGGAGAAAACCCACGCAGGTCACGGTGAGAATGTACAAACTCAGTACAGATAGCACCTGTAGTCAGTATCGAACCCGAGTCTCTGGCACTGTAAGGCAGCAACTCTACCGCTGCGCCATCATGCCGCCCTTTAAGTCAGACATTTTCTTGAAATTTGCTTTTATAATTAACATAGAAACATAGAAAATAGGTGCAGGAGTAGGCCATTTGGCCCTTCGAGCCTGCACCGCCATTCAATATGGTCATGGCTGATCATCCAACTCAGTATCCGTACCTGCCTTCTCTCCATACCCCTGATCCCTTTAGCCACAAGGGCCACATCTAACGGGGATTTAAAAAGTTAAATCCACATTTAACGGGGATTTGTTGCTGGGATCGGCCATAAATTCAGACCCAAACGGTCAGAAGTGAAACTTTATGGAAATTTCAAACAGCTTATTTGAACTTTATCATTTGAATCTGGCGCTTTTGGCACGTGGGTGAAAGGCTGGCTTTCTCCACATTTTACAGAATTACATTTCAGCTTAGATTGGCAAAGTGATGGTAAAAGATTAATAAGAGTCTGTACGGATGACCAAGTTTCAGTTTGCCTGTACTGTAAATCTCTATCTCTCTCCCACTCTAACCTTTAACTGTTTGAACAACATCCAATGTCAGCTTGAGGAGAAAAATCTCACCTTCAGACTCAGCACATCATACGTATCAGGACAGCTTTGAATTCAACAATGTCAAATAACCAACCATTGCATTTTCTGTTGGCAATGACCAGTTCCGATGAAGGTCATCAACCTGTAACGTTAACTCACTTTTTATCTCCCCACAAAATGTGCCTGAGCTTTTAGGTGTTTCCAGCATTCTCTTTCACTTCAGATTTCCGACAACCCCAGTGTTCCACATCAGACAAGTGCAACTTGTGCTTTCAGTTACTGGAGGGCTTAAGTTACAAGAAGAGTTTGGAAATGCTGGAACCCCATGACACATGCACTAATTAAGAATCTATCTATCTCTGCTTTAAAAATATCCACTGTCTTGGCCTCCACAGTGTTCTGTGGCAAAGAATTCCACAGATTCACCACCCTCTGACAAGAGAAATTTCTCATCTCCTTCCTAAAATAACGTCCTTTAATTCTGACGCCATGACATCTAGTCCTAGACTCTCTCACTCGTGGAAACATCCTCTCCACATCCACTCTATCCATGCCTTTCACTATTCTGTATGTTACAATGAGGTCCCCCCTCATTCTTTTAAACTCCAGCGAGTACTGAGCCAGTGCCAACAAACACTCATCATAGGTTATCCTACGCAGTCCTGGGATCATTCTTGTAAACCTCCTCTGGAACCTCTCCAGAGCCAGCACATCCTTCCTCAGATGTGATGCCCAAAATTGCTCAAAATGTGGGGCGGCACAGTGGTAGAGTTGCTGCCTTACAGCGCTTGCAGCACCGGAGACCCCAGGTTCAATCCTGACTATGGCTGTATTCCCTGACATGAAGGAGGCTGACCTTACAGAAGTGTATAGAATTATGAGGGGGATAGATAGGAGAGACAGTCACAACCTTTTTCCCAGGGTACGGGAATCGAAATTAGAGGGCATAAATTAACGGTAACATGGGAAAGATTTAAAGGGACCTTCTGAGGGATCTGAGTTTTTTTTCCCCCACTCGGAGATAGTGAGTATGTGGTACAAACTGCCAGAGAAGGTAGAGACCGATACAATTATGATGATAGGTATCCAAAATATTCCGAGGGATATGGGCCAAATGCATGCAAACGGGATCAGCCCCACCTGGCTCAATTTGGCCATACAAAATACATAATTGTATCGGTCTCTCCCTCCTTATTTGGTTCTTCCTTTTGCCTGCCAGCCCCTGCATCACCACTTGCATAACCCTTTGACAAGTTCCATTCTACATACTATCTCGGACAATGGAGGTATAGAATTTTCACCATCCAAAATAAAAATAATTATTCGTGTCATATTACATATTTTCATCCCACCCCTGCTGTTTTATCATGAAATCAACTCCACTCCCCTAACTCTGGGCATTCCTATAATTTAACCACGTACATCTTACCTTAGCAAGCTTTTCCTGCAATTCCTGGATTTTTTTCTGCTGCTCTGTGTTCATCTGAAACACACACATCAGTCATGAATTAGTCCATCAGTCCAAATATATTGGAAAAAGTACAAACCCCCAGAACGATTTATTTTGACATCACAAAGCTTGACTTTCACCTACAATCAATTAATTGGCTAAGAAATGTTCTGAAGCACCCTCTCTGAAGGACCTGGCTAAATCCCACAGACCATACCCGGCAAAGTAGGCTTACATCAGCTGCATCAATGTGAGGGATAAACATATTTGACGCTTGTTAATTTACCTGTTGCAGATGCATCTATCCACAACCATACATCTGGAACTCACCACACGACAGAACCTATTGAAGCAATAATAGATACTGAAGATAGACACAAAGTGCTGGAGTATTTCAGCAGGTCAGGCAGCAGCATCTCTGGAGAAAAAGGATGGGTGATGTTATGGTCAGGACCCTTCTTCAGATTGCTCCCCATCTGGTTGTGTGTTATCATCCGCATGTTAAATTCAATAGATTTAGGACAGAAAAAAGGACTTCAAAACAGGCCATCGTAAGAGATTTCACTGCAATGTGTGATCTCATAAACCACATCTAATTCATTACGTTATTACCATGAAGCCTGGGGATCAATTCTTGTTCAACAAAGAATGTGCAGGAGCCTGGCAAATGCAGCATTAACAATAACTAAAAATAAGATGCTAACACAATGAATCTAGAATGCATGCTAAAGAGTAGAAGCACCACACGAAAAGTGGAAAAACACTGTGGGACCAAAAATTCTGCTCCACGAAAGCATATCAACACCTCTACTTTCTCAGAAGATTAAAGGAGTTCACATGTCTCCAATGTATCTGACCAACTTCTGCACAAGCACCAATGGACACATCCCATCGAGAAGTATCACAACTAGGTTTGGCAACTATTTTGCCAAAGACCACAAGAAATTGGAGAGTTGTGGATGTGGCCGGGTCCTTCACACAAACAAGCCTTCCCCACTCCACCCACCAGCGATTCCACAGTGCCTCTGAAAGCAACCAATATCATCTGGTCCAGCTTCGCCCGGTCATCCCTATTCTCCCCTCTCTTGTCAGGCAGAAGATACAACTTGAAAGCATATACCACCAGATTCAGGAACAACATCTTCCCCACTGTTATCAGACTACTGAATAGTCCTCCAATAACATAGCATGTAGATCCGATCTTCCAACCTAACTCACTAATGACCTTGCTGTTTTTAAATATTTGCACTTTCTCTGTAACTGTAATGTTATAAAGCGGTATCACTATATTCTGCACTAGTATTTTTCTTTTTGCTCGACCTGTTTTTTTGTGTACGACACCTTGCAAATAAAGCTTTTCACAGTATCTCAGTACACATGGCAACAATAAATCAATAACTAATAACCATTGCAGCCCTGGCAATTTTACAAAATCTACAATTTCTCAGAAACTGTAACACTGTAATGTTCTGCATTCATCATATTCTATTTTTCCCTTTGCACTGCTTTCCCTTTAGAGATACAGCATGACAACAGGCTCTTCAGCCCACACCGGTAATCGATCACCCATTCATACTAGTTCTATGTTATCCCATTCACATCCACTTCCTACACACGAGGGACAATTTACAGAGGCCACTTAACCCACAAGCCCACACGTCTTTGTGATGTACGAGGAAACCGGACACCCGGAGGAAATCCACGCGGTCACAGGAAGAACTTGCAAACTCCCCACAGTCAGCGCCCAAGGTTGGGATTGAACCCTGGGTCTCTGGAACTGTGAGGCAGCAGCTCTACCAGCTGCGTCACTTTGCCGCCCTACCTGATGTGCTTGTGTGCGGCTTGATTATACTCATCTATGTCATGTTCAGCCTGGATTGCATGCAACAAAATGCTTCATTGTATCTCGCTACACATGACAATAATAAACCAGTACCAATACTGAATAAGGAAAGGGGATAAAAATTGGGGTTTCCAGCAATGCTCACTGTCCCTCAATGAATTTATGGGAACATTTTGGTATCATACCAATGGATCATGTTTCACTGTGTAACAACAATCAACTACAAAACTGTTCCCAATTTTTGGATTTCACAACACCAATATATTATTTTCACACAAGCCAGAGCCCATTAACTTTGGTCTCTACCTCTACTGATCTCCTGGTGCATTCAATCTTCCTCCTTTCTGCCTCTGTCTCTGCGGAGGCTCAAATCTAGAACCAGCTAATGAAGAGGTCTTCTAAATAAATAATCCCTATAAGTGTAGACCCTAAGAACTGCAGATGCTGGAATCGTATGCAAAACACAAAGTGATGGAGTGACTTAGCAGGTCAGACAGCATCTCTGGAAGACTCTATAAAAATGAAAGATTTAACCAGTTCTACAATTTAGTCAAGTTACCGTAATTCAAAATTGTATATTTAAACTACAAACTTGGGATGCTCCACTCTCCTTCCTCCCACACTCTAGTCGTCTCACTAGTTCCACTGTTCACATCCTTGTACCCCGGTCGTTAGCACATCTTCCACAGCCAACAATCGGCCATTATGGACTCCATCCTTCCTGAGGTCACCTGTTGCCGGCCCTGTTTTGTTCTGACCTTAGAGAAGGTCTTTCAGACTGGCGAAGGGTTCTGACCCAAATCGGCACCAAATCCTTTTCTCCAGAGATGCTGCCTGACCCGCGGAGTTACTCCAGCATTTCTGTCTATCCTCAATTTAAACCTCAATTCAGTAAAGGAATGTTAATGAAAAATGTAAAAACCTTTTCCAGTTTGCTGTATATCTCTCCAACCTCAGCCTTTCCCTGGTCTCTGGTCTGTGAATGGAAAATCAGATTTGATGTCAGAAACTTGTATCAGATCATGGTTCAGCTTCAACACAGAAAGCTGACACAAAAGCACATTGTGCTGAGTCTAGTCTTAACATATGTAGAGACTCTGCCAGAAATATCAAATAGCAATGTTATTTCAGTCAATAAATAGTGTTTGACCATCGAGAACAAAAAAACTGTAGGCAAAACTAAGACAAGCAGTCACAATTTTTAAAAAGTGCAGTACAAGATAGGCACCCTTCACTATCCTTAACAATGCACAAAGGAGAATTTTGGAGAGATTTCTTAGCGATGTAACTCTGTGGATCTGCTTAGCCTCAAATTTATGGAAATGTTTCTTTGACCCGAGCATGACCAAGATATCAGTCAGAATGTGAAACAGGCAATTTAAAGGGTCAAGATTTCAGCTGGTAGCTTAGTTAAACTCTGCTCAATTGGTCAGTCAAAGACAGTTAGACCCAATGTGACTACTCCTTAAAATGATCCAGAGGCCTGTACTCGCTGGAGTTTAGAAGGATGAGGGGGGACCTCATTGAAACTTACCGAATAACAAAAGATCTGGACAGAGTGAATGTGGAGGATGTTTCCACTAGTGCGAGAGTCTAGGACCAGAGGTCATAGTCTCAGAATTAAAGGACATTCCTTTAGGAAGAGGTGGAGGACTTTCTTTAGTCAGAGAGTGGAATTCATTGCCACAGATGGCTGTGAAGGCCGTCAATGGATAGTTTTAAGGCAGATATGGACAGATTCTTGAGTAGTAAGGGTGTCAGGGGTTATGGGGAGAAGGCAGGAGAATGGGATTAAGAGGGAAAGATAGAATGGTGGAGCTAATTCTGCACCTATCACCTATGAAGCCGTATAAAAATCACCACATGCAGAACATCTTGATGCACAACAATTCATTTAATCTCCTTACTGTCTATTCTTCACTGTCCTTCCCTCCGTACAATTGGAACACATGTTCAAACCAACCTTCTGTAGTTTCTGTTGTGATTCGGCCGCTTTCCGTCTGTATTCATCTGCCGTAATTCGGGTATCCTTCAGTTCGGACTCGTAAAGATCAGCCCGGCGGCGAGCTGCCGCAAGATCCTCTTCCAGTTGTCGCACCGTCACTTGCATCTCCTCCATCTGAGCGTGAAACTCCTGTTTACAAGTGAGGGGGAAACAAATACAACAATGGACAACAGTTCAGAAAAAAAGTGATGGATTGGGTGTAGAGGAGACAGAAAATAACTATATAGAAACATAAATAAATAGATCTATAAATAGATAGTTCTATAAAGTAATTAAATCTTGCACAAATATAGAGATTTTATTTTTCCATTTTATTCTGCTACTTACAGAAAGTTTGATAAAAGGATGTACAGTACGGAGTTTATTGTGACATGTGCAAGTATGGTGAGGCACACGTACTATGAAAAGCTTCACAGGCACAGGCATGAAGACTCAGACAACACACAGCGTAAATTGCACAAGACGGGGAAAAGAAAACGTGTACAAAAGAAGATATTAGTGCAAAAACGCAATTCATGACAAGAAAGAGGACACAGTAAATGTTGGGCACCCTTGATGATAGATGCCACCTTTTGAGGTGGCATCTGATGTAGATGTTTTTGTTCGTGGGGCGGGCTGTGCTTGTGATGGACTGGGTTAAGACCACCACTCTCTGCAGCCTCTGTGTTCCTGTGCATTAGAATTCCCATGTCAGGGCATGATGTAATCAGACAGTGCTTTCTGAAGTGCATCTGCAGAGGTTTGTTAGATTATTCAGTGATTTGCTGAATCTTCTTAAACTTTTAAGAAAGTTTCTGAAGAGTTGATTCATGCCATATCCAATCTCTCACAGTACTTCATTATGGTGGACGTAAGCGCACCATACAACCATCATTAAAGCATGTCACCATGCTCTTCTTGGGCACCGGTACAACAGATGCCCTTTTGAAACAGTTGGGAAGCTAAGGCTGCAGAGTGAGTAGTCAAAGATATCCTGGAATACTCCAGCCTGCTGGTATCCACAGATCGTCAGCACTTGGCCAGGTGCACCATCCGGGCTCAATGCTTTGTGTGGAGTTACTCTCTTGAAGGCTGCTCTGTTGGCTTCAGAGACTGAGAAGGATGGTATCAGGAGCTATGGTGGCTCATGTTGGTGTTGTTTTTATTCTCTCTTCTAAAAGCAGTCATAAGGGGCATTGACCTCATGTGGAAGTGATGTGGCACTGCACGATGAATTTGTCATGAAGACACCACCTCCTGATCCATGCAACAGATGGAAAAACCCTCAGGCTGGAACACAATGCCTGGAAAGTTGGGACGAGACATGTATCTGTGAAACAGGAGTACACAGCAATCCCTCATATCTCTCCGATAGAGCAGCCTTGTTCCTTGGTCTTCTGTCTTGTTCTTCAGCGACTGTACATTGGCCATGTAGGATGGCGCGGGAGTTTGCATACAGCAACACTTCATTCTTATCCCAAGTTCTCCCCAGCGATCGTGTTAAGGCAGAGATAGATAGATTCTTGATTAGTACGGGTGTCAGGGGTTATGGGGAGAAGACAGAAAAATGGGGTGAGGAGAGAGAGATAGACCAGCCATGATTGAATGGCGGAGTAGACTTGATGGGCCGAATGGCCTAATTCTGCTCCTTCACATGAACAAAATGGAGGCCTCCCCCCCCCCCCCCCCCACAGTGCCAGGTGCTGAGCTTGTGTTCTGTGGGTAGTGTCTGCCGGATGATTAGAAGATTTCAAGTGTATTTAAATGGCTTAAAAGCCTGTTCCTTATAGCTGTGACTCTGCCTGCAGAGTTAAAACTTTAAAAAATCAAAGCTCAAGTATACAAGCGTTCGCCTGCCTGCGGCCTGCAAAATGTTGCCTCTCTCTGGCGCCAATTTTGATCAATTTATCACCTAAGCATTCAAATCCCATAGACAATTACTCCTCTATTAAAGAGAAACATCAGAAGGCAAAATAGATTATTTTTAAACTGTTACTAAGTTGTTTTAGGAATAGCTCATTGCCTTGACCAATTATCTGAACAGAAACTTGTGAGGACCCTCAAGCCAAAGGTGTATTTTACACATTCATGGAAATTATTTTAATCTTGTAAGCACATATCCCAATCAGAAATAACAACGCTTTCCTGATAATATTTTGTGACAGGATGCAGATATGTAAACTAGCTGCAGTCATTATTCAAGTTCTTGTATTTCCCTGTGTGAACCAGAGTGCTTAAACAATCAGCTCAATCATGGATGAACCATGCTTAAGAATAGAATCTCAAAATTATATTCAGTCTGTTGGATTAAGGAAGCCTCTCAGCCGCTGAAATATTTAGAAGCAGAATAGAAATAGTCTTCCTCAATTGCCCTTGTACTTAGAAATACAGCTAGCACTAAATTTGTGCTAGAGAGATGAATGGTTCAACCATATCCTCTCAGACAGGCAATAATGGTGTTTCATATCTCATACGTTTTCATTGACAACATATTTGGTATCAGGTCAAGAGGTTTGCCAGACACCTTTGAAGTATGATTGTGCATGAAGTCACAGCTGCTGATCATTTCCTATAAACACCACAGTAGGATACTATTTTCAATTATCTCCAAACTACCACTATTCCTCTCCACTACGCCTCTCCAATCTCCACAGAAGTTTTAGTTTTGGAGATACAGTGCGGAAACAGACCCTTCAGCCCACTGAGTCAGCGCCGACCAGCGACTCCACACATTAATACTACCCTCGGGACATTAGGGACAATTTTGCATTTTATAGCAAGCCAATTAACCTACAAACCTGTACGTCTTTGGAGTGTGCGAGTAAACTGAAGATCTCGGAGGAAACCCACACATGTCACGGGAAGAATGTACAAATTCCATACAGACAAGCACCCCCTAGTCAGGATCGAATCCGAATCTCTGGTGCTGTAAGGCAGCAACTCTACCGCCGCGCCACCGTGCCGCCCCTATAGTGTATAGCCTATTGGGCAAAGAACCGTCTAAAAGAACTGCAGAAACACAATATACAAGAACAAAAATAAATTCCAGATTCTCCAAAAAAAACAATAAAACAGAATCACAACTCTGGACAAGAGAATGCAAATATTGAAACATTGGGAAAATTATATGTGCCCATTAACTTCAGCTCAACTAAATTTATACTGGCTGTAAACTATATCATACCATCCCAGTCATCCATTATACACTGTAGATTTTTGAGATTCCACCCACTGGTGCGTTTGACCTTCCCCATCCCTAAACTCTTTCAGGTCTAATACTATCTCATTCATCTCTCCATTCCATGATTCTGACCACACATCCAACCTCTTCAATACATCTCATAATTGCAGACTATACCTTCAGCTAGGCACCTAAAATTTCTTCACTAAATTACTCAATTTCTTTGCATCTCCCCGAATATTTTTTACACAGGAATTTATGGGAGGGGTAACTTTTTCCACGCAAAGGGTGCTCGGTCTGTGGAACGACATGCTGGAGGAGGTATTTGAGGCAAGGACTATCACAACAGCAATTATACAGTAATGAGGACTGGACAGGTTTAGAGGGATATGGGCCAAACGCAGGCAAGCACGACTAGTGTACACGGGACATGTGGGTCGGTGTGGGCAGGTTGGCCCGGAGGGCCTATTTCCACGCTGTATGACTCTATGACTCTACCAGCATAGATAATCCTCTAAGATCTACTTTTTGAATACAGTTTTGTAAGCTGCTTTTTGTCATTAAAGTTATTATAAAAATGCAAGCTGCTGTTGTTGGATTGTAACCAGAAATCCAGGAAATTAGTTACCAGAAGACCCTTTCTACCTTTTAAAAAAAAAAGGTATGCAGTTAATTGTTCAGCCAATGCAGAAAGCTCATGGTTCCACAGGAAGGATACAAGCCACTCCCAGAGAATACATCCCATCCACCAACTATAATCATTATCTTGCAAAACAAAGTTTCAACTGAAAATAGCATAAACTTGTCATTAACAGAATCAGCTGGATATATTGTACAATATGTTCAACTGTTAAACCTACTTGACATGGAGATAAACGGAGATAGGTCACCAGAAATACTGCAGGTTGAAGATGCAAAAAAATAGAAAGCATGTTAAGTGCATTGCACAAGAGTCCGGAACACAAATAAAAATATAATTACATTTTGATGCACCGGATATCCTGGTTACAAAGCAACCACAGGATTTAATGCAGAGTTAGTGCGAGGAAGGGTAAGGGAAGAGCTTGTACTCACTATAAACATATTGTGCTATAGTTAAATAAACAAAACTCTTTTTTAATGTTCCTATTACTGTCAGATCCCAAGTATGCTTTTAATTCTTCACTGGGAGTTCCACTTGTATTCTAGTTGGACCATCAAAATCAAGTTTCCAATTTTTACATTCAGCAATTTTCTTAGATAAACTGCAAAGGAAATCATTCAGAAGCTCAGACTAACTTGCAAATGTTAAAAATAATCAATGAAACGCTGAATATTTTTAAGATATTGTTTTACAACACAATTTTACAATCATTTATTTCAGAGGTTCAAGTGCCAACTTTGATGTTGCTATGGCTACTGGTTCACAAGTATGTTACTATAGTAACTGGTACTTGAAAATATAATTAAACCTGTGCAGAACTGCACAAATTATCTGCCATGACTAATAAAATGATACATCTTTGTTTTCAGTTTAACCTGGAAACAATATAGCCCAGCAAACACAATATACCTTTTCTGCCCAAATATTTAGGAGATATTGAGCAGATTTGGAATGCTAATCAGAGCTCAAGAAATACGAGCAGTTGGTCATATTTATACACCCTCAATCTTGCTCCATCATTCCGTATATTCATATAATTGCTCTAACTTTTAGTCAAAAAAAATCTCTCTCACCCTTCAATATACTCAATGACACAATATTCATAGCTCTTTAGAATAGAGAATTCCAAAGATCCACAACCTTTGAAAATCAGAAATTTCTCCTCATCTTCATCCAAAATTAGATTGTGTCCTACCTCTAGACTTATCCACCAAGGGACACATTCTTACATCATTAATCCTGCCAAGCCACTTTGGAGTCTCATATGCCTCAGTAAGATCACCACTCACTCTCCTAAGCTCCAGGCAATCTTTCCTCATTATCGAAACACTTTAACCCCACAAATCATTCGAGTGCGACTTACCTGCAGTGCCACAAGGTTCCCTAAAAATTACAATGTACTCAGTAGTTGAGTGTAGTCTCACCAAACCTATGCAGTTCTAAACATTCCCTACTTTTGCACCATGTTCCCTTTTCCTTCTTTACTTGTTGTTCCTGCAAATGAGAACCTCCAAGCTCATATCAAAACCTATGTGATCATTATTCCCCAATTAACCATTCAGATGTGATGTTGCCAAAAAACAAAAGGTACATAAAAGAAATAAGCATTCTATATCCAAGAGATTGGGGGCGGGAGAAATAAAGAACAACAAATTATGCAAACTCTGGGAGGTAACAAGTAAAAGAAAATTACTAGAGTAATTGAAAGAGGCCTCTACTACCATTATAATTTATAACCAAAGGATTATAATTCCAAATCTATCTGCTTACAAGGGTGTGCGTGGTGACTTCAGCTCTTCAATCTCTTTCCTTTGTGTGCTTTTGATTTTTACTGCAATTTTAAAAGAACTGCAATGTTTTCATTTCACTGTTCTCTAATCAGTCCAACATTATGACATAATTTGGTTCTAAATATCAAATCAGATTTCTAATTGTTAATGTGCCAGGGCCATCCTGTTTTATCTCAGATTCCCCAAATATTAACTTAACCGAGCAATAAATTTTAAATTAGAGGCATTGCTCGACCACAGAGATATTGAGTGAAAAGGAGCAGAATTTGATGGCCTGAAAGGCCCAATTCTGTTCCGATGCTTTATGGCCTTAGTCTAAGGACCATGTTTGAAAACAGCCAAGAGGGGGTTGTGACAGATGGAAAATGGGAGGATGGCCAAGAGAGCATTGAAATAGTAGTCTAAAGAAGCAAAATGTGAAGTTGAGGGTTTCAACAACAGACAAGCTGTAGCAAAGTTAGAGATGGTAGGAGTGGAAAGATGGTAGTCTTGATATTGAAAAATACGTTAACTCAAAGTTCAGTTAAGAATGAAATATAAAGATAAGTTGGCAAACAGTCTACTTCAGCCAAGATGGGAATGGGATCAGTGATAAGAACAGGGACCTTAGGTGTGATTTTGGTCTTCCAACCATTACAATACAATCAGCACATCTCCTGCCCAACCAGAGGTCCAAGCATCCTCAACCACTGCTACACAACTATCAAAAATGCATACCGCTCCATCCCAGACCACACTATGGCAAATCTGATCACCTGCTGTGCTTCTACTCCTTGCTTACAAGCAGAAACTGAAGATAGAGCATCCGGTATACAAAATCGTGTAGTGCAGGTCCAAAGAAACAGATGACATCCCTCACGACTGCTTTGAGTCAGTGGATTGGTCCATATTCAAGGAATCTGCGGCTAACCTAGATGAATATGCCACTGCTGTCACAGACTTTATCAGCAATTGTGCAGAGGATTATGCACCAAAGACAACAATACGTGTATTACCCAACTGGAAACCATGGATGAACCGCAAGTTCCACTCCCAGGTGAAGTCCAAGTTTGCAGCATTCAAGTCAAATGATCTCAAATGGTACAAGAAATCTATCTCCGACCTTAGAGCCATTAAGAATGCCAAGAGGGAATTCAACACTGAGACGGAGTCTTGAGGCAATGATGCGGATACCCGTAGATTGTGGCATGTCTTGCACGCTACAACAGCCTACAATGTGAAGGTAGGCAGTATCACTGGCAAAAATGGGTCCCTCCCTGATGAACTCAATGGATTCTACACCCACTTTGTACAGAAGGTTGTTTGGTGGAGTGCCATCTGTCCGCCAGTCTCCGGCCCACCTGTACCCACGGTTACGGAGGCAGACGTAAGATCGGCCTCCCTGAGAGCGAGTCCATGGAAAGCAACTGGTCCGGATTGAGTCTCTGGCCGTGTCTTCAGGATCCGTGCGGATCAGCTGGCAGAGGTATTCAGATATCTTTAACCTCTCACTACTACATTCCGAGGTCCCTACCTACTTCACAAAGGCTACTATCATTCCAGTACTGAAGAAAAGTAAGGTAATGTTACTTAATGGCTACCATTATGTGGCGGAAGGAAATGCTCAAATAACCAAGATTTTGTAACACTTCTATATCCTTTTCAAAACGGGTGGATTTTGCAGAAGAAAGCTGTTGTAATTTGCACATACCCCACTTTACAAGTCAGATAGCAATAATCCTAAAAAAAAGATGGGTAGAATGTCAGCTACTGAATCAAATGTCATGGTTCTCAAAATCCATTTTGTGTTTTCGACTGCCTTTTTCCATTTTACATTGATACCTTAATGCAAACCCTTTGTAAAATGGGAAAGCTTTCAGACAAATTCTCAATTCAATTGTTGAAAAATAAGAGTGTAAGTATAAGAACTCAAGAATGGCAACAAGCAATTATTTATTGCCCGACTAAAAATAAGACAGCAGTCAAACCGTGCTGATAAAGTGCAAGTCTGAATACCAAAACAAAATTGTTTGCACTCAAATCTCCAGGATTGCTGGAGGATTAGTCTTATCAATGCTTAAAATTCCATCATATTTAACAGGACCCTTAGAGACAACACCTCACTGAATCAAAGTGCTCTAATATAACTTCCTTCAATCCCATTTATATACACCAGTTACCTGTTCTTTGATTTCTTGCATTCTCTGACTCTGCTCCTGAATTTCCTGCAGCAGTTGGAGTGCTTTATCATCCTCCTGAGATACTTCTACGCGTGCCTGCTCAAGGCTACGCTTCAGGCTCTGAAGAAATAAAGCAGAGCATTAGACAACCAGGAAACCCATCCACATTATTGCTACTTTACAGTCAATACACATTTTGAATACTTTGGGACAACTTAATATATTTAGTAATGCTCCTTCAAAATTACACTCCCATACACATCATCAACAGTGCTCTGTTAGCAGACATTTTGAATGACATCTGCCTACGCAAAATTGAATAATTTCAATCTTCCAACTTGTCTCTTCATTTTCATGTTATTACTGACTGCTATCAGTGCTTCATCTTCTTCTTGTGTTTGAGGCAGCAGAAGTTATGAAGCTGCTTCTGCTGTCTCTGTTTGTTGTCGTTCGCCTGACTGAGGTCAGTTGACAGGAGCCCATGCATCATGAACAGTTTATGAACTTTGCAAAAGCAAGGACAAATTAGACAATTAGGGATAAAATAGTAGGAACGGTGATTGATTTGTTTAGTCAAAATGAGCAGCACAGTTGCGCATCTGGTAGAACTGCTGCCTCACAGGTACCGGTGACCTGGGTGTTGTCTGTGTGGATTTTGTACATTTCCCCTGTGACCACGTGGGTTTCCTCTGCGTGCTCTGGTTTCCTCCTACGTCCCAGATATCTGGGTTTGTAGGTTCATTGCCTCTTAAATTTACCCCAGTGTGTAGGGAAGTGGGATAATAAGTGATTGATAGTAGGTGTGGATTCAGTGAGCCGAAGGGCTTGTTGCCATGCTGCATCTTTCTATCCTTCAATCAATTCAAAAATGTGTACAGCTTCACTCAATCTCTCTAATAAAAAGCTCTAATTAGTCATTATCTTCGATAACGGTAGCGCAGCGGTAGAGTTGCTGCTTTACAGCGAATGCAGCGCCGGAGACTCAGGTTCGATCCTGACTACGGGTGCTGCACTGTAAGGAGTTTGTACGTTCTCCCCGTGACCTGCGTGGGTTTTCTCCGAGATCTTCGGTTTCCTCCCACACTCCAAAGACGTACAGGTATGTAGGTTAATTGGCTGGGTAAATGTAAAAATTGTCCCTAGTGGGTGTAGGATAGTGTTAATGTGCGGGGATCACTGGGCGGCACGGACTTGGAGGGCCGAAAAGGCCTGTTTCCGGCTGTATATATATGATATGATATGATATGATAACTATGTAAAAATTCACCAATGATCCACAAAATTTCAAATGATATTTTGCAAACAAGAATGAAATCCACAATATGTATAATTAATAAAATAATTAAAATTTGGATAAATAGGCTAAGAAATTAACAATTTATACAAAAGTCCCATACTTATCTTTTATCTTTTTGTGCCTGGGGCTTGGCTTTCACTGAATTACAATTATATATTTTCCTTTATGTATAAAGGAAAATATGGCATTCGGTTCTGAGGCAAGTCCAGAGAGGTCAGTGTCAGGGGAAGAGGGGGAAAAAACTGACCAACAATCTGAGGCCTGCTCAGTAGATGGAGGTGAATTAGAGGGTTTGATAAATGCTTTGTGGGGAGTTGTAGATTGATAGTTGGGGATCGAGGAGTAAAGGGGTATCTTAACTAGGTCCAAGGGGTGGGTTATGGTCAGAGGATAAAGTTGGGCGAGCAATCGGAAGTCCAACTGTGGTTCAGTAGGCGTTGTTTTTACATCAGGGTTCCAACTTGCGAGTTGTGTAGCAGTGGTGGTGTTGGACATCTGGGTCTCAATCAGCACAATATGGGAGGCAAGGTGGAGGAAGGAATTATAGGGAATTATACTAGGTCAGTATAAGGGAGTTAAGGGAATTATACTGGGTCAGCGAGATCAGTGAGTTGGGGGTTGGCTAGGAGTTGAGCCTAATAGAATCGGAGAGGTTATTGACACCTTATGCAGAAATTGCACCATAGAAGCATAAAGACACCAGGAAGAGGTAGTCTAGTTTAGTTTGGCTTAGTTTAGAGATATAACATGGAAACAGGCCCCTTTGGCCCATCGAGTCCATGCTGACCATCGATCACCCATTCACATTAGCTCAATGTTAATCCACCTTCCCACTCCCGAAAGTCAGAACAGATTGTATTTACCTAACTTCTAATAGCAGGGCATTCATTGGTTAACTAACAAACATGGCTTTCACCAATTATTAAGGTGATTGCAGATATTCACTCATCCCTTCCGACCAAATCCTCCCCCATCAGCCCTGCCCCCTCCCCCCCAGCCCCATTACAGGATCTTTCCCCTGCAACTGCAGGAGATATAAGCGTACTTACACCACCTCTCTCACTTCCATCCAGGAATTAGAGCAGCCCTTCCTGGTGAAAAAGAGCTTCACGTGCACCTCTTCCAACCTTGTCTACTCCATCCAGTGCTTTCAATGTAGGCTCTGTTACAATGACAAGACCAAGCATAGACTAGGCAGCCATTTTGCCCAATACTTACACTCTGTCAACCAGGGGCTGCTAGATCTCCCGGCTGTTAACCATTTCAATGCACCTTTTGCCATTTCGACACCAACCTTTCTGTCCTTGGCCTCCTCCATTGCCAGAGTTGGCCACATGCAAACTGGAGGAACAACATCTCATATTCCACTAGGATAGCCTTTCTCTGCCATGCCTCCACCCCACCCTCGTGCAATGCCATTGTTCACACCATTTCCCAAAACTGTCCCCCCTCTCAGTCCTCCTGCTCCATCCCCCTCCTTCATGCACTTAACTTGCATCCTCTTGTCCTCTTTCCCCTCTCCATCCCCTTCCACCCACATCCCTCCCTCCCCCTCCACCCACATCCCTCCCTCCCCCTTTACATTTCATTCCTCCTCTCTGTTCCATATCAGGTGCACTTTTGTCTCCTTATCACCTCCAACCTGTCACTTACTCTACCCACCTGCCAATCAAACTCCCCTCACCTGTATCCACCTATCACTTGCCAGGCTCGGTCCCTCCCCCACCTCTCTTTACCAGCTTTCTACCCCCTACTATCATTAGGGAGAAGGGTCCTGACGTTTCATTCCCTCCCGAGACGCTGCCACACCCACTGTATTGCTCCAGTACTTTGTGTTTTGATCAAGATTCCAGCATCTGCTGCCTATCGTGTCTGCAGACACTCATCGTATTTGTAGGATAAACCAATACAAGATCAGTGCAATCGTACACAATTACACACCCACCTACCAAACCCCACAACGATTGTGGCTTCAATTATCCAAAGAACAAAACATCTGTGGCAGCACTTGCTCATCTCATTGTCTTTCAGCCAAACTGGGCAGAAAATATGTGAAAAAAAAGTCTCCTTTCTTTAATCAAGCTGCAGACTAAACCTCAATATTTCCACATCAGCTATTAAACAGACATCTGCTATCACCAGAATATGTCTCAGTAGGATGTACCAACAACTTGATGTTCAAAAACAGTGTTGCACAAAAGGTTTGCCCCTTATTAACTATTTAACCCAGGTTTTCAAGCAAAGGCAAAGGGATAACATAAATTAAAATTGTGCACACTTTACTGAGCTACAAACTTTTACATTAGCTCGACCTCACACAATTTGTCTTAAAGCTGGGCCAAAGCCACAAGGAAGCATTTCTGATGTATTTCATAACCAGAACTTTTTAGATGTTTTCAGAGAAAAGCTGTCAGAAATTAATTCCAATTGCTTGGATGTAGAAGAAGAAATGACAATTAAAATGAGCATTCCTGGAGAATGTTTAACATAGGAAAACCAAACCAAGTTGTAATAGATTTCAGCACAGATCCTGATAAGTAGGATCCATCCATTTTTTAGCTCAAAATTAATGTTCTTCTGAGCCCTGGTGGCCCCAAAACACATAAATGTGATGATTAGTGCGACCAGCGAGATTCCTAACTAAACAGAACAATATAAAGCAATGTTAATATTCTAGCCATTTTCTGAGGAGGTTATTCACTGATCTACAAGTCAGACTATGTCTGGAATTTAAAATTGCCAGAGTTGAGACCTACTTTCCTCACTCTTCCCATTTACATGTTGACTTCCCGCAAATATATGTTCAGGATGGCATCAAATGAAATCCAGCCAGCATCCAGAAATAAATATATGGTGTTTGGCTGGCTCTCCAAGGAATTTTCCTCCTCAAAGAATGTAATATTTATATAAATGCAGATGGTTACGCAGTTATGAGGCTAAGCAGGTTTGTTAAATTTAAGGATCCAGGAGTTATGTGACTAATGGATTAAATTATTATTCCGATGGGATTAATACTCTCCTATGTTGTACTGACAGTCAGAAGTGAAATACTATTTCAAGTTTCCATGGTGGTTGCTAACATTGGAGGCAACAATCTCGGGAATTTGCACGAATCCCATCTCGATCAGAGTAACACTCTCATCATGAAGAGTACATTCAAGCATAATGATAGAACTCAGTAATTTGGGGACATTTGAAGCATCACAATTTAATTGTGTGTGCTTTATTCCGGTTGTTGCCAGAATGACCTTACATTGCTGGGTCTGGGTTAACTCTGACACAAACTGAGAGAGCATAAGCATACAGAATCTGGAACAGTGGTCTGCATGGGTACCAAAGTAAAACCCAAACTAACATGGTTAATTCAAAGCCAAAGAAACATAAGTATTTTGATGCCTGATCTGATTCAAATTTTGTATGCTTTGACTGGCTCGGCAAAGCTAGGATCACATAGCCAAACGCTAACCTAGAACTCAACATATACACACATTTTGAGTACTGACCCAGTGTATGCTTCACAAACATTTGAGAGATCATTCCCTGAGCTGGAGTTTAAAGTTTGATTATCCAGAAATCATAATTCATAAGAGTGGATTTGGAAAAATGCATCACCAATGACAGCAATCACCAGGGGAAATTTGAAATAGCATTTCAGTTTGAGACGCCAAGTCAGTACAATAGAGCTTGTTGATGCCTGGGGATCATCTATGACAGTTCTCTTAAATATGAGAAACAAGTGATGATATCACCAAAGGTTCTTAAAGAAAAATGTTCATAAATTTACTACATTGCATACAATAGAACATTGCAGTCAAAAGTTTCCTGGTTCAATTTTTAAGTCCATCCACCGTTAATCCTAACAAAATGCCATCTAGACTTAACACGCTGGTATTATTAAAAAAAACAAATAGGCAGAACCACATTGCTGCTCCCAATGGAAAAATATCAGTGGATTCTGGGAGAATTCTATTGCCAAATAAAAGGGCAGTTGCTGTGATAGCTCCTGCCTTTACGTAGACCGTAGTTATTCTCCCGATTCATACATGAGAAAGATCTCTGAAATGAGGGACATAATTTTACCCTCCCCCCCAAAAAAAACAATCAACCCAATAAAAACAAAGAAAAGAAAAAGGAAACAAAGACAACATTGCATTATAAAGACACAGAAATAATACCCGGACAGATTTATGTTACAAGGCACAACGATGATCGCATAAAGTTGTTGGCCTTAATCTCAAAACTTTTCACATGGTCAGTTATATATTTGTTTGTTCCAAAGTTGGAAATAAAAATATTTAATACATTTTTCCAACAAATTCAAAGGAAAGTAACGGTGCATTCTGAAGCACTTCAACATGGAAATCAAGTACATTTGCACATTGAGCGCAGGTAGGTACCTACTGAAAGAGAACAACATTAAATGCAATTTTAATTATACTTATTTTCAGTGTGTATGTTTTATTGTCAGACTACTCTTAAGCTAAAATACTTATTTATCTCCCTAATTATATTATTAATGGAATAATTATATATATATATATATATTAGATTTTATTTCATTTGCAGGAGCATTATAAAACCCTTGCATAGATATAAACATCATGACTGCTTGCATAATAATTCAAGCAATGCAAGGTAAAGCAGCCAGTTATTTAAAAACTAGTATTAAAATCAAGGGAATAGTAGATTATAAATGGGGATTGAATTACTGAATACTTTGGAACTATCAGAGAAATGTAGCAGGGATTTGTTAAGAATAGATCATGCAAGTTGAACTCAATACGTTTCTTTGAAGAGATGACTAAAATCCTGGCTAGGGAAAATTCTACATAAATTATGTATACGGACATCTGCATTCAAATAAAAATTCGTCACAAAGATTGTTGGGCAAGTTCAGGAAATTGAAAGCCACAGTGGGCAGTGAGCAGAGGGAGGTAGAAAACAGAGATAAAAGACAGCTACTCATATTGGCATGGTACGACTAGCAGGATCCCACAAGCATCTCTGTTGGTGACACAAATATCTACTGCCTTTGATATTTATATATAGAATACTTGATCCTGCAAAAACTTCCAGCCTGGCTGTGTCCTTGGCAGAACCAAAAATATAGTCCGAAGGGAATTTCCCTGTCAAGCCATCCAAAATAGTAGCGCTGCAGAGATGTTGGTGAGAGTCCTTGCAACTCATTGAACTTGGTCAGATCTGATGCCAACCAATCATTATGTAGACACAAAATGCTGGAGTAACTCAGCGGGACAGGCAACATCTCCGGAGAGAAGGAATGGGTGACGTTTCGGGTCGAGACCCTTTTTCAGTCTGAAGAATACCATCTTCTTCATCATAAGTTGCAACCTTTTGGAGCCAATATCACATTTCCAACATTTGGTAACCCAAACTTTCTTTCTGTCTGTATCAAAAGCAGCTATTTTACAAGTCATCCATTTGGCTCAGTTTTTTTCTCTCCATTAGTACCGGCTGACCTGTTGGACACATTCCACAGCCCTGCTTTTACCAACATCTAACAGAGACTATAATGCATAATCTGCTTCTAACTGCTACATGAATCCATCCTGAATAGGGGTGGGAGAGGTATAGGTGTCTGGTGGCCGAATCTTGTTGGGAGCGGGTAGAAATTGTTGAGCTGCTTTGACAAGTCTAATCAAACCTGCAGTTACTCTCAAGCTGCAGAGCTTAATATTAAAATGAAATAAATGATAATTAATTGTGGGGTTACTCAATAATGCTGGAATGACTGAAAAGAGTGCAGAGATATTTGCATTGAAATACCTGTCAACAGCTGGCCAAAAAACAGTAGACCTCTAGATGAGGCAAGCAGAGATGCATACACATAAAACATCTATCGCGTTTTTCTCTTTGTCTACTTGCACCTCTCACTCACCGGCCAGTCTCCCAACTCCACCCCTCCCTCTCCTTCACTCATCACCTGACTTCTGCTTCACCATCACCCACCTCCCCCCTCGCCATCTTCTCTTTATATTGACTATCTTCCCTCTCCACTCTGTCGTCCTGCAGGATTGTGACCTGAATCAAGACAATTCATCCCCCATCCCAGAAGCTGCTCAATGCACTGAGTTCAACAGACAGTTATATTACGTCACATTAATTGTGTTAACCCTCTGGCATCCAAACACAATCTAATCGTGCCTAAGCAGATACATCAAAGGAGATGTAACTGCTCGGGCATTTGCAGGGGTAGTGAGACTCTTATGAAAACTAGATCAACAATCCACCAAAAATGCACGTCATGAAGATTGATTGTCCTTTACAGGAAATATTTTCAACAGTGCATAAAGTGAGATCGCACATGTCAAAGAACATGTATTTTGAAGTTCTACACAACATTTTGTACCTGTGAATTTACTCACATTGCAATACATGGGCTGTTTACCATAGCAACTGTTTCATGTGCTTTCAAATATGATAATTTACTTTTTGGGGGAAAAAGAAAGCGAATAGATGAAATAATAATTTACATTTTTGTCAGCAGCACTAAAAGAGACTGCAAACGCAATGCAAGTTATAATTGTACTCGCTGAAACCCACACTTCAGAATGGCCACAAAAAGGAACACAGCCTCATTAGGAGCAGCCAAAGCACAAAGTACATAATTTGGTGCTTTGACGGCTTCCAGGAAGGGCTGGTACACCCTTAACAAGGTAAACTCTGCCACGCACCAACATAGGACGATTGCATAAAGCTGAACATCATGTGGAAGGGGGGAGGGGGAGAGAAGTGGTGGTCCATATGCATCTGAGTTTTTATAAATATCTCAGATAATTGATTTGAAAGCTAAGTATGCAAGCTTGCTGAGGACACTCAATTGTAAGCAGTGCAAGTGGCAGCATTAAATTAAAGATAGACACAAAATGCTGGAGTAACTCAGCCGGTTAGGCAGCATCTCTGGAGAAAAAGAATAGGTGACATTTTAGGTTGGAACCCTTCTTTAGACTGCTTTTATTTTATTTTCTACCGCCTTAACTTTCCGACTCATCTACCTACTCTAACCTCATCCCCTCTGAAAAGTAGTTTGAGGAAGGGTTCTGACCCAAAATGGTACCTATTCCTTTTCTCCATGCTGACACGCCTGGCATTTTGTGTCTATCTTTGGTGTAAACTAGTAAACGCAGTTCCTTCCTACACACCAAGCATTCAATTAAATGTACATATTGGTAGAAAGTGAATGTAAACTCTGATCAAAGTTTTCATGGTATTCAAAGGAATCAATAAAAAGGCGAGACAACAGAAATTTCTGCTAGTCAGGAAATCAAAGATATCATGTAAGAATAATGTCAAACCTTTCAACTGCGAAGTTACAAAACTCTTCTGTAAAGATTTTTAACCAACACAGGTAAAAGGCAGTTATGCAGAATGTAGTCAATCATGATTTTGGTCAATGAAAAGGCAATTGAGGGGTTAAAAGCATTTCATCTGACTATGTTTTGAATACTCTCTTGCCAGTGGATCCATCAGTTGCATTCATGATCCAATAATTGAACATCTACTTACACTACATTCTGTAATGTATGTTGCCAAATCTTGCTCCAGGATTGATTTCTGGTTTTCAGAAGCCTGAAGTTCCATGTCCTTTTGGTCAAGCACTGTTTCTAACTCACAGACTTTACGTTGTAAATGGGTGACTTCTTGATCCATCTGAAAAAAAGATCTTTAAAAAATCAAATAAAGCTATCATTTAGTGTAATTAACACAGATGCATCCAAAACTTCTGGTTAGAGTTGTTATAACATTTCAGGCTCAATAGAAACTGGTCATTTCACGTAAAAGTTAAAAGACAAGTGCAGAGGAAAAAAATTGATTTAAAAAAAGCCTGTAGACCTTCTTTAGTTTCAAACAATCTCATATATCTATTTTTACCAAAGTATTGCCACTGATCATGTAAATCTGAGATATTTTCACTGCAACCTAAGTCAATCCTTTACATCGTTTTGCACTCACACAAAGGCCCTGCAGCAGAAGCGTCCACGTCGTGAGACTGGAAACTGGAAGTGTCCTGAGCTAATTCAGCTACCACCATCATCTATTGTGCAAGTGATGGCTCCCACTGATTGTCGCCGGAAGCTCGCGCCCTTTTCAAGGCGGACGATGACAGTGATGTGACATTTGAAACGTAGAAGATGGGCGCAAAAAACTAACACAAAAACCCGAATTTGCAAATTTTCTGGTTTACAGACATGTAATAACTACGATTTCAAATGTGAAGCTTCAAGTAAGAAACAAGCTCTTTAGAATTGCTGAGGTCTTTATGAATATTCTTTATACTTTTTCTATTATGAACAATGTTAGCCATCATGTAGAACGAGCTATTTATGCCGTAAATAGTCAAATACTTTTTTCCCTGCAGCATCCCTGCAGTTCACAAAGAACTTTTGTATTTTTGAATAGGAGAGTCCAAAAGATCAGTCATTCATCCTATTATGTATGTCCAATTCTTTGGAAAGAGCTACGATCTTTCACCAAAGCAAAGAGTGGAATTCTCTGCCACAGAAGAAAATGTTCTGGATGTTTTCAAGATAGAGTTAGATTTAGCTCTTAGGGCTAAAGGAATCAAGGGATATGGGGGAAAAGCAGGAACGGGGTACTGATTTTGGATGATCATATTGAATGGCGGTGCTGGCTTGAAGGGCCGAATGACCTACTCCTGCACCTTTCTTAGTTTCCATGTTTCTACTTGTATCCTTCAAGCATATATTCAATTCCTATTTGAATCTCCTAGTGAATTCATTTTAACAATTTGCAGCAGAGGATTCTCTGTGTGTCCTTAACTCAACTGTTTCTTTTCATAATGATCTTAAATCATGTCCTCTAGTTATTGATCTGTCGCCAGAAACAGTTCTTCCTTATTTATTCTACAAAAAACCCTGGTTAATCACGATCACCTCCGCCTGACATTCTCTACTCTCAGCAGACCCGACCAAAGTTTTTCCATTCTTCAGGTAATATTTTTCTTTCTGACACTCTTCCTACTTGTTGTGGCCCTTGCACTTTTTTCTGTACTTTTTCTACACTGTAACACTATATTTTGCACTCTATTTTTCTCTGCACTACTGGTTATACCTGTGATCATACTCGTGCGTACTCAGAGATTTTCATTGCACATGTGACAATAATAAACCATAACCAATCAGTCTGAATTGACATAAAAAATAGCAAAACATTTCTAGAGAAATAGCAATAGATATTTCTAAAATCTTCTTCATCATGAATAAATTCTACTGTTAAATACTTACTCAGTAGCTAAATAGCAACCAAAGAGTTCTTAGAAAAATAATTAAAATACTCCAGATACCAGGAATCTGAAATAAAAAGCAGATATTGCTAGATATACTCAGTAGGTCAGATTGTATATGTGGACGATTTAATGATTCAGGTCAATGTTCTTTCATTAAAAAATTTCTATAGGATGGCAGTCAATAATCATTTTTGTTCATTGATGTCGCCTGACCAGTTAATTATTTTCAGCATTTCCAGTTCTTTCCCTGCAGAGTTCTTAGAATCATTTATCTATTCTTGTAATTACATGATTGGCAAAAGTAGTGGTCATAAGATTGGGCTACTGAGAATTTGCAATTTAAAAAAATTAAAATAAATGCTAGTATTCAACAATATATAATTATAAAATCTGACTGTGCTGAACAATTATAATCCAACCGCCGTTACTATTTACATTCAGTTTCTAAAAATTAACACTCAAGTTTTCCTCATTAGTTGTGTTCTTCAAATAAGAGAGTGCATATTACTAGTTTTAAATTTTTTAAGAAACATACGGTGAAGTAAAATGTCAGATTTTTGAAGAAACACAGTGAAGTAAAATTTCAACTTTATGGATTTCATAAGTTTCATTTTAGGATAATGAAAAAATATCAATATCAAGTATTTTCACCAACCAAATTGACCAAAATATACAATGATTTGTTGATTATTAATTTTGTTCAAATTATTCTTAATCTACGTTGGTGTTGCATTTTGTATAACAATGGTGCGGCACGGCGGCGCAACGGGTAGAGCTGCTGCCTCACAGCACCAGAGACCCAGGTTCCATCCTGACTACCAGTGCTGTCCGTACAGAGTTTGTACGTTCTCCCTGTAACCATGTGGGTTTTTCTCTGGGCGCTCCGGACTCCTTCCACACTCCAAAGGCATGCAGGTTAATTGGCTTCTGTAAATTATCCCTAGTGTGTAGAATAGAACTAGTGTACGGATGATCATTGGTCAGCATGGACTCGATAGGCCGAAGGGCCTGTTACACACGGTATCTCTAAACTAAACAAGTTCTAGTAGAAGTTCAGGCATAGAAACCATTGGAAAATTTGTGCAGAAATTGTGTTGATTGTGGAATAATTTCTGGTAGAACGAGATCCACAAAATTTCCGACAAATAGATCAAACTATTTTAATAATAAGGTTCAACGTAAGATTTACAAATATATATATATATATATATATAGAGCTGTGAAATCGTCCAAAGATTTAATCAGAAAGATACTGGTCACCAATTTGGAATACAATCTCTGAGGATTAAAAAGATGTAGTATTGTTAATGCGAAAGATTAATAATAATGAATGTGAAACGTACCACATTATTTATAGGAAAACAACTTATCAAGAAATTCCGTGCATATTTTGTCCATCATATACCTTATGACACGTGTCCTGAGTCTCCAACAATTCCTTATTCTTTAACATAAGCTTTTTTTCCAGAGAGTTAGTCTTGGCTGGTGAGTCAATCAATGAAGTTACAGATCTGCAAAAATTATTTAGATTATTTAATTATTATCACACACCTTGAATGAAACCAGAGTAGTTGCCCAATTCACTTATTTTGTGATGTAATATCAAATTACTCACGTACAAGTGAGTTGAACCACAATACATTTTTATTGGCCACAGATATGTTCTATTCAAAAAACCACAACACTAAATTATTCAGGATTCCTCGTCATGTATGAAATTTAGAGGATTTCAAAAGTAAAGCATGAACATAAACCTATGTACAACCAGATTCTTTGTTAGTTAAAAGAAGGTTGTTCTTTAAATTTGTTGCAATTAGGGTATTAGTCCTTTAGACATAATACACATTATTTATATGATCCAACGGGCTTTTACAGACAATGACCACGTCCAACAAGACAGGGACAATCACCATTCCTATTCATGAATGGCATTATTATTGCTAAGTCCCCCAACATGAACATATTATGTGTCCACCGCAATCTGTTGCCGTTAGAGTGGGCTAGGCAGGTAACTAGTGTGCACTTTTTTATATGATATACAACTGCCACTGTGCGCAGGGGGTAGATGCAATAAACGTTTAAGGTAACAGACTGGGTTGGCCGGTCAACTTTGTCCTGGATAATATAGAGTTGTGTTTGAGCGTTGTTGTATCTGCACTCAGCTGGGCAAGTAAGAGTACATTCCACCACAGTCTTTGTTAAAGTCCTGAAGATGGTAGAAAGGGTGTCACGTAGAAAGAGGTGAATCATTTGGTGCAGGATATGCAACATACATTCTGGATTGATTTACGAGGCTGGTCCAGCCAAATTTTCTACCTATGCTGATTGTGTCATTACTGAATGAGAAAGGGCTTATTTTGTCCTGCTGGAAGAAATGTTTATCTTAACACTCAGCAAAAGTGTAACTCCTAAACATTTCACTCTTGTACTGGAGTATTCTGAAACTTCATCTGGAGTACAAAACCTGAAGTCACATGAACAAAAACTAGGAAAAATACAAAGTACCAGATAGTATGCAGCAATTCATCACAGTTCTATGGACTCCGATTCAATGCTGACCTTGGTTGCTGCTTGTGTGGACCGTGCACCTTATCCCTGTGGCCATGTGGGCTTCTACTAGTTGCTTCAATTCCCTTCCACATCCCATATATGTGCTGGTAGATCAATTGGTTACTGAACATTACCCTTAACATAGATAGGTGGCAATATGACCAAAAGCGTGTTGAATAGATATATCACGGATAATAAATTGTGGGTCTGGAGTAAAATGCAGAGTGGGGGACCTGCTCTATGAGCTGTGCTGGGGGGAATGGGATTTTATTGTATTGTGGTAAGCAATCAAACATCAAGATAATATAATTCCTCAATTCGGTTTGGACACAAATGGATTCCAGTTAAAAAGTAACACTGATTCAAAGTTTATATATATATATCCAAAGGCTATCATAATGAAATTGTCACATAATTGTCCATCCCCATTGGGTAGATCATGATACAAAGAACTGAATGTTGCAATGCAACAGACCCAAAATTCTCTTTGTTACTGATTCAGGTGCTGCAGGTGGTATTGCAAGTCTGATTTATTGTCACCTTAGCTGCAACTCCACCTCCCACCTTTCTTTCCTTTCCCACATTTCCAGAATGCCTCGTGCCTTTATATCTAAGAATATTTAAAACCCCTCTCTCTCTTTTTAAGCGAAGGTTATTTGACTGCCATTGCATCATAATGTTTTGTGATTAACAATATTACATGATCAACCTTGTGTTTCACAGTTTACATGCATGCAATGTAAGACTATCTCAGGCACTCGTGTACTTACTCTTTAGTTTAGAGATACAGATACAGCGCGGAAACAGGCCCTTCGGCCCACCGGGTCCGCGCCGACCAGCGATCCCCGTTTTATTAACACTGTCCTACACCAACTAGGGACAATTTTTACATTTATACCAAGCCAATTAACCTACAAACCCGTACGTCTTTGGAGTGTGGGAGGAAACCGAAGATCTCGGAGAAAACCCACGCAGGTCACGGGGAGAACGTACAAACTCCGGACAGACAGCACCCGTAGTCGGGATCGAACCCGGGTCTTCGGCGCTGCATTCGCTGTAAGGCAGCAACACTACCGCTGCGCCACCGTAACTATTTATTTCTCCCTTTTCTTTGTGTGCCATTTTAGCTCATCAGCTCCACTTTCTGGTGCCCAACCCCTGATCAAATCAGGTTCGTAAACCCCTATAATGCGAGTGAATGACCCTGCAAGGACATTGGTTTCAGCTCTGTTGAAATGCAACCCATGGGTCCCACCTCCCCCAGAATTGGTCCCAGTGTTTCAGGAATCTAAAGCCCACTCTCCTGCACCCATCTCTCCAGCCAATCATTTATCTACACTATCCTCCTAATTCATAAGTAATAGGAGTAGAATTAGCCCATTTGGCCCATCAAGTCTACTCCGCCATTCAATCATGGCTGATCTAGCTCTCCCTCCTAACCCCATTCTCCTGCCTTCTCCCCATAACCTGATACACGTACTAATCCGTCTAATTCATTCCCACGGGCACAAGGTGTCATCAGCAGATTAATTCAAGGTCCCGTTTAATCGCATTCCAAACCCTTTAATAACCCATTTTCTACGTATGCCACTGGCACCAATGTGGATCTCAACCACTGCATGGTCACCCACCAGCAGATTTTGTTGCATCATTAAGAAGGTAACATGCTTGAAGGGCCAATACTTCAAATAGGACTATTTGGAAAGAGCAAGCAGATGGGTGTGATTAATGGGAAAGCTCATGATTATGATGGATCGATCAGCCTCTTTCCTTAATCATTTGATCTTTCTATTATCTCGTAAGAAGCGGATTAGTTTGTAACAGGTTGAGTCATGATGACCGTGGATGGAAAGGGTTAAACAGAGCTGTGTCAGATAAAATGGAGTTGTCAGCAACAGCCATACACATGCTTTTCTGCTAAATTAACAGCACCATATTCAAGCCAGCAGCTTTCTTAGAAGAGCAATTAGATGTTTTGGAAGAATGCTTCGGCCAACTTGAAAGGACTTGATCATGAGGCCACCTGCAGGGTCACCAAGATAAACGGTGTTCCCAGAAACATCAAAAATTAGCTTGGTGCTTAATGCAACAAATAACTCTTGTTTACGACACAAGAGAGAATCGCTAGTTTGAAAGCAAAGTTTCAACTGTTTTTCTTAGATTAGGGTAGAACCTCAGGCTTTTTGGTATAAAAATGCTTGTTACATATGAGCTTGCGGGACATCGCTTTTGAACTGAGTCGCAACCAGTGCCAAGGGAAAACTGCGAGCCATGCTGCACACAGAGCTGCCTGCCACTGACTGAGGGTCCACCTGGCATCGCTAAGTATAAGCTGTTACATATAGATGTGTTGTCCACAAAAAAAATCTTGCATTGATTAATACTTTGTTTGTACGGTATCCGATTCTGAAACCGAATAGTTGCAGTCAAAACAACTAGAATAAGCACTGCATGGTGCTTTACACACCTATATGAATATCTGCAGAGTACAAAATCATTCTGACCAACATTTTTAATTGGAGGTGCTGTAACAAATAATCTGAGAGAGACTTACCTCCGCAACTGGATTCCTAACTTCCTGAAACATAGTCCGCAATCAGTAAGGATAGGTGACAAAACATCCTCCACAATAATTCTAAACACTGGTCCCCTGCAGTGCTTATTCTAGTTGTTTTGACTGCAACTGTATACTCTCTTTACACTCATAACTATGGGGCCAAATTTTGCTCTAATTCCATTTACAAGTTTGCAGATGACACCACTGTTCCGGGCTGGATCGCAAACATTGACGAGATGGAGAACAGGAAAGATAGATGGAGATAGCATGATATCAAGTCAACAAAATATCCCTCAATGTCAGCAAAATGAAGGAGTCGGTCATCAACTTCGCGAAGCAGGTTGGATGGAGTACATGTCCCAGTCTGCCTCAATGGTACTGTAGTGGGGATAGTTGAGAGTTTCAAGTTCCTAGGTATAAATATCACCAACAATTTGACCTGGTCCAACCATATCTGCATGGTCTGCATCCCAGGGTATTCAAGGAGGTGGGTCTAGAAATAGTGGACGCGTTGGTGATCATTTTCTAATGTTCTATCGATTCTGGATCAGTTCCTGTGGATTGGAGGGTAGCTAATGTTATCCCACTTTTCAAGAAAAGAGGGAGATAGAAAACAGGGAATTATAGACCGGTTAGCCTGACATCTGTGGTGAGAAAGATGCTGGTGTCGATTATTAAAGATGTAAAAGCGGGACTTTCAGAAAGCCTTTGATAATGTCCCACACAGGAGATTAATGGGAAAAATTAGAGCACATGGTATTGGGGGTAGGGTATTGACATGGATAGTGAATTGGTTGGCAGACAGGAAACAAAGAGTAGGTATTAACGGGTCCCTTTCAGAATGGCAGGCAGTGACTTGTGGGATGCGGCAAGGCTCGTTGCTGGGACCGCAACTATTTACAATGTACATTAATGATTTAGATGAAGGAATTAAAAGTAACATTAGCAAATTTGCAGATGACACAAAGCTGAGTGGCAGTGTGAATTGTGAAGAGAATGCTATGAGGATGCAGGATGACTTGGACAGGTTGGGTGAGTGGGCAGATGCATGGCAGATGCAGCATAATGTGGATAAATGTGAGGTTATCCACTTTGGTGGCAAGAACGGGAAGGCAGATTATTATCTGAATGGTGTCAGGTTAGGAAAGGGGGAAGTACAACGAGACCAGGGTGTCCTTGTACATCTGTCACTGAAAGTAAGCATGCAGGTACAGCAGGCAGTGAAGAAAGCTAATGGCATGTTGGCCTTCATAACGCGAGGAGTTGAGTATAGCGGAGCAAAGTAGTCCTTCTGCAGTTGAACGTGCCCTGGTGAGACCACATCTGGAGTATTGTGTGCAGTTTTGGTCTCCAAATCTGAGGAAGGACATTCTTGCTATTGAGTGAGTGCAGCATAGGTTCACCACGTTAATTCCCGGGATGGTGGGACTGTCATATGATGAAGGAATGGAGTGACTGGGCTTGTAATCACTGGAATTTAGAAGGATGAGGGGGGATCCAATAAAAACCTATAAAATTATTAAGGGTTTGGACAAGCTAGATGCAGGAAACATATTCCCGATGTTGGGGGAGTCCAGAACCAGGGGCCAGTTTAAGAATAAGGGGGTAGGCCATTTAGAACTGAGATGAGGAAAAACTTTTTCACACAGAGAGTTGTGAATTTGTGGAATTCTCTGCCAGTGGCAGTGGAGGCCGATTCACCGGATGCATTCAAAAGAGAGTTGGATGGAGCTCTTAGGGCTAGTGGAATCAAGGGATATGGGGAGAAGGCAGGAACGGGGTACTGATCGTGGATATTCCGCCAATATCACTGATTGGCGGTGCTGGCTCGAAGGGCTGAATGGCATATTCCTGCACCAATTGTCTATGTATCTATGATACAGCCAAGAATGCACACCAATGCCTCTACATCCTCAGGAAATTTGGCATGACTCTTACCAATTTTTACAGATGCACCATAGAAAGCATCCTTTCCGAATACATCACAGCTTTGTGTGGCAAATGATCTGTGCAAGAAAATACAGAGCCGTGAACCCAGCCTCGCCCAGTATGCATACCAGTCTCCCCCTTATTGACTCCACCTACACCACGGTATCTTGGGAAAGCAGCCAACAAGGATCAAGGACTGGTCATTTTCTTTTCTCCCCTCTTCTCTAAGGTAGAAGATATAAAAGCTTAAAAGGACAAGCCACCAGATTCAAGAACGACTTCTTCCCAGTTGTCATCTGAGTCTTGAAGGACCTCGTATAAGTTAAGGATGTATTCATGATCTTCCAATCTATCTTGTTGTGGCCCTTGCACATTTTGTCTATCTCCACTATTCTTGCAGCTGTAACACTATATGTTCATATTCTTTGTTGTATCTGGTACCCAAGTGTGGAACGATTGCAGTCAAATGGTATGATCTGCCCGGATTACATGCAAAACAAAGTTTTCACTGCATCTCGATGCAGTTAACAATAATAAACCCTCACTGGAAGCCAAATTGAATAAAGTAGAGAAACTCTTATTCAGAATAGCCCAAAACCAGTGAGAGGGCGTGCAGAAAGGAACTGCAGATGCTGGTATCTACCGAAGATAGACACAAAGTGCTGGAGTAACTCAGCAGGTCAGGCATCATCTCTGGAGAAAAAGCCAGAGAGAGGAGGGGAACTCAGTCTGAAGAAGGATCCCGACCCAAAACGTCACCTGAAATCCTTTTTCTCCATTGCCTGACCCATTGAGTTACTCCAGCGCACTTTGTGTTTAGCTCTAGAAGTTAGAGCGCCCCAGGTCTGCAAACTGATAAAATCCACAGATGAAAACAATCAGACATCAGTATAATATATGATTGAGTCATGCACCGTGAACCACTAAAACCGCTCATCAGTACACTCATCCAACTGGCAAATATCACACTGGTAATAAGACTCAAGTGCATGCATCTATGAGCTAAAAGTAGCCTGCACATGATGCATGCAACTCAGGGAACTGCTGCATGACCCCGAGCAATAGTCGTGTTCAAAGCACAGCGCTGGGAAAAGAACATCCCTGTTGACACGAGGGAGACAGTTATCTCATGACTCCTTTCATTCTGACGCGCTTAATATCACAAAGAGTACATAAAGGAAACAAAATGAGAGCTTTGCAGAATTTTTTTAATTTACAGTATGCAAATGTTTTGCCCGAGCTGTCTGCAAAAGGATTAATGATGAAAAACAAGCTGGTGATTAAAGTTTATTTCCCTTTCGCTGAACAAACAGTTCAAAAATTGACTGTTGCAGCAGACAATGAGGAAGAGAGATTCTGAGTGTGTCAAAAGGAACTGCAGATACTGGTTTATACCGAACATAAATACAAACTGCTGGGGTGAGGATCCCTACCCGAAACGTCACCCATCCTTTTTCTCCATTCATGCTGCCTGATCCAAGAAAGATTTAGATTTGAGCAAGTCTGTATCAATGGACCAGTCAAACGGACATAAAGTAGCAAGTGAAGTTCAATCCAGAGAAATAATGATGGTGCACTTGAAGACGACAAAATAGACATGGGAATTAATAATAAATGGGACACTGAGAAATAGAGAATAGAGAGTATTTGGAGTGCCTGTCCATTAATCTCTGACAGTAGAGAAGTATATATGCAAGGTGGTTCAGAAGGCAAATCGATGCCCTCCAAGGCATGTAATACAATAGTTAGTTTGATCACAGTTAAAGTACTGCGCACGATTCATGTCATCACTTTACACAATGGATGTGACTGCATCGTGTACAAACAAGGGTCATTACTCTGACTGGAGATCTTTTATGATATGATGACATGTTGGCTAAAGTACAGTTCAATTCTTTGAGAAAAAAGGAAACTGAGAACTTTAGACGATAGTGCGGAAGCAGGCCCTCTGGCCCGCCGTGTCCGCACCGTTCAGCAATCACCCGTACACTAGCACTGTTCTATACACTAGGGACAACTTACAATTTTGCCTAGTGTACGTCTTTGGAATTTGGGAGGAAACCGTTGCACCCGAAGAAAACCTATGTGGTCACAGGGAGAACGTACAAACTCTGTACAGACAGCAGCCATTGTCAGGAGATATGTATTGAGAGGCCTAGAAGGAATAAGAACCAATTTCCTTAAGCAGGAGAGTAATAGCTGTGGGCGAAGGCTTATTATGATAGGCAAAGTGATTACAGGATTGATGAAAAAAAAAACTTTTATGAAAGAGGAGAATTTGGATTTCACGACCTATAAAAATGGCAGAGACAGAGACCGATCACATTTAAATAGTATTTGATGAGCATTTGATGAGCTGGTGTGGACCAAGAACTGGATAGCTTTGCTTGACCAGCATGGAACATTGGACTCCTCCTATGCCATACACATCTACGATCACAAAAGTGTCGAACCAGGAAGTAGTTAAAATCTTGTGAAAAGTAGTGACTGCTTACAAAATGTGAGAACCAAAAATAACATTCAATTATAATCTCACCCACCACAGACATATACTACAGCTCGGGCTCAAAATATATTGTGGTTGCAAATATAAAGGATTGCAGTGCATAAATGGTTATAAAGAGTATTGCTATTTAAATAAAAAGTTCTATACCATGGGAACAACAACTCCTTTAAAACAAGCATCTGTCCCTTTTTGATATGATGAGGTGTGATAATATCTATTGTAAGAGCATTGGGATTGCACTGGTGCGTTGAAACATTTGTGTTCAAGTTCAGAATTTCAATTCAAGATCGGCCATGTAGAAGCCGGAGCAAATGGAACAAAAGGAGAAGCCAGCTACGAGTGATGTTGTTGCCCCTAGAGCTCTGTGGAATTCTCTGCCACAGAAGGTAGTTGAGGCCAGTTCATTGGCTATATTTAAGAGGGAGTTAGATGTGGCCCTTTTTGCTAAAGGGATCAGGGGGTATGGAGAGAAGGCAGGTACAGGCTACTGAGCTGAATGATCAGCCATGATCATATTGAATGGCGGTGCAGGCTCGAAGGGCCGAATGGCCTACTCCTGCACCTATTTTCTATGTTTCTATGTTTCTATGTTTCTATTTTATGTACATTTCTAATGCAAATTTAGAACAATGCCACATAAAAGCAGAAGCAATGATGTACATATGTCTTGAGCTTCCTAACTAACTTCTATTTCATCCTTTATCCCACCTGATCTCCACAATCCTTAATTTTCTTTATGCCAAAAATTTATTGATTCCATTACTGTACATATTCAACAACTGGAGTAGGTGGGTATTACATGAAATCAGAGAATTCAATGCTCATGCCGGTGGGTTGTAAAGTACCCAAGCAGACTATGAAGTGCCATTCTGCCATTTTGTGTGTGGCCTCGCTCTAGCAATGGAAGAGGACAGGGACAGAAAAGTCATTATTTGGGTTGGGAAAGGGAACTAAAGTTGGCAACCGGGAGATCCAGCAGCAAATGCAATCCAACAATTCAAAAAAAGAGACAACAGGGGACTGCAAACCAGTTCAGTAGTAGGGAAAGTGCAAGAAACTATTGTTAAGGAAAAGGGGACTAAGAAAATAATAATTGGAATAGGTAGAGTCAACATAGATTTACTAAATGGAAATTTTGAACTTTTGTAATTTTAACTTGCAGAAGGGAGTGATATGGTGCACATATAAACATGCCACACAAACGGAATCTAGGCATTAGTGTTGGTAGACTAGTGGGAATTGAGGATTGGTAAACTTACAGGAATAAACATATGTTCGCAACTACAGATTACAGAGATCAGTGCTTGGTTCCATATATTGACAATGTATTATAACAATTTGGATTAATTGCAATATATCTCAATTTGATGTTAATACAAAATTTGGTGGGAGCGAGAGCCCAGGAGGATGCAAAGGGACTTCAGAGGAAATTGGTGGGCCGGGTGAATGGGAAAGGAAGTGGCAGGTAGACTACAATATGGAAAAGAAATGCAAGGACAACCATTTTGTTAAAGTAAATGGAAAAGACTATTTTGAAAAAGATGAGAGGCTCAGAAGAACCTGCCTGTTCTTGTACACAAATCATTGGAAGTTGACAATAAGGATTTAGGAAGTCAGCCTGTATGTTGGGCTGTATTGTAAGAGGATATTAGTACATTGATACAATTATACGGAATCTTGTTAAGATTATATCTAGAATTTTGTGACTTCAGAACGAGAGGCAGTCTCATTAAAAAATACAAAATTATATCATAAGTTGTTTACTGTTACGCCCTTTTATAGAGTTCACCGATTTACCATTGACAAATTTAAAATTTAAATTAAAATTCTTAAGACGGCAGATGAAGAGCTGATATTTTCCCTGACTGGGGTGTCTGGAACCAAGAGTCACAGTCACAAAATAAAGGATCAGCCATTCAGGGAAGACAAGTCTTTATCAGGAGGGAAGTCAACCTTCGTGATTCTCTATCAAAAATAATGATGGTGGATCCGTTTGAGTTTATTTAGAACAAGGGAGGATAGAATGTAAACATTTAAGGGATTCAAGGCAAATTAGGATTGCATGCAAAAGTGAATTAGTGATCCTGAATGGCAGAGCAACACAAGTGACTAAATATCCAACTCCTACTTATGTTCCAACAAAATAATTAAATCGCATCTTTCACATCACATTCCACCTGCCGCCTTCTTGTCTTTCCACAACCTATCTTTATGCAGACTTTGCATCTTCATCAAAGGTCACTTAACAAAATGTTACATTCTGTCATTTGTCTGCACTGTAAACAGTGAAGAGCCCAGTAGTGATTGCTATGGCACCCTACTAGTAGAAGTCTGCCTGACTGACAACGAGCCACTTATTTTCACCCGTTGTCCGCACTTTCCATTCACGCAAAATAACGCATAGACCTCATTTATATAACAACCGTTTGCTTGGTATCTGATCAAATACGTTTCAAAAACCTAAGTGTACTACCTCAACTGATTCCCCCAAAACTACCATATTGTTCCATCCTTAGAAAGTGCTCATTAAATTTTTCTGGCAAGATTTCACAAAATCAAATTAATACTTGATCATTCCATCATATCACGTTCCAATTATCCAAATGCCCTTTCACCATATGCTTAATAATCGCATTTTTGGGCTAGCTGATTTAGTGTTCCCACTAATCCATCCTCTGTTTTTTCCATTGTTAAATCATATCATATCATATCATATATATACAGCGCGGAAACAGGCCTTTTCGGCCCACCAAGTCCGCACTGCCCAGCGATCCCCGCACATCAACACTATCCTACACCCACTAGGGACAATTAAAAAAAAAATTTTTTTACATTTACCCAGCCAATTAACCTACATACCTGTACGTCTTTGGAGTGTGGGATATTGGGTGTCAGCTGTGATGGGGAGAAGGCAGGAGAATGGGGTTGAGAGGGAAAGATAGATTAGATTTGAATGGCGCAGTGGACTTGATGGGCCGAATGGCCTAATTCTGCTCCTATAATTTATGAACTTATGAACTTATATTGCCCAGTGTTTTATACAAAATACGAAATCTATACTTCCATGCCACATCCCATTGTTATACGAATCCATATAGACAGTCACAGGATTTTGTTTTTGTTTATCAGCTGAAATTATTAACAGTTCTATTTATCCCTGTTCTTTTGTGAGACACGTGGAACATAGTTCCCACCTGCTCTCCTACTATTCCACTAATCCCTCTTCATTAGATCCAACCCCAGGAAACAAAAATGCAGCAAGATCCATTGAATTGCGTCACACAAGTGCCTGGCAATAACAATCCCCAACAAAAAGAGTCTACTCTCCATGAATAGCATGACCATCAGTAAATATTCACCTCAGCATTTACCAGAAAGTGAACTGGACTAATCATTCAAATACTACGATTACAAGATGCATCATGATTTATAAGGCATTAATCATGGAATATTTTCCACTCGCATAGATCAGAGCAGTTACAAATATACTCAAAGTTCCTACAACGCAGGACAACGCAACCTGTCACCAGTGCATTGTGACTGCAGTGTACACTATCTACAAAATGCACTGCACTTACTTGCCAGGAATACTCCAACAACACCTTCCAAGGCAAGAATCTGCACCACATAGAAAATCAAGGACAGCAGCCACAGGATTGCAACCACATGAGAATGTCAACCCCCTGCAAATTCCTCAAGAGACAGATCACCTTGATTTGGAGCTATTTTAGTGTTTCTTCATCATTACAGGGTTAACATTCTGGAACACTCTACTCAAATGCATTGTGCCAAAAGAACTTCCCCCAAAGTGGTTCAAGAAGGAGATCTGCACCATCTGAAGAGCAATTAGCAACAGGCAACAACAACTTATCATGCCATAAATAACAAAATAGTAATCCTCTCGGAATCTTGTGTTTCACCCAGATCACATCTCAAACTTCTAATCCCCAGGGAGCATTGGGCAATCGTATCCCATCTCTCCTCACAGGTCTTCAGCAGATATAGCAAGTATAATACATGGGTGTTGGCTCTCTAAAGAAATGCGTGCCACATGGCTAACTGCTCTTTGCCACAATGGCTGGTTGACACTAGTCACTCTCCGCCTCCGTGTACGGTAGGGGGCACACAATAGAAAAGTGTTGCTTCACTAAATGCGAGTCCTTTTATAAACATCTTTGTGTGTAAATAACCAGCCACTCTCCATTCTCTTAGGAAGTGAATGAGAGTAAGAGAGACAAAGTCAATCTCACTTTCCAGATTTCTTGACTTGTCCCATTAATAGCTCTCTTGTACCATGTGCCCTGTTAGTTATTTACACACTCCTGCTTACCAAATCATATTCTTCACCTTTGTTATTTCCTGCTATTCTCCCACTTCTGAACTATTTTAAATAAAAACAATACTACATATAATATTTCTAATTTCTAGTGAAATACCACTTATCTGCCTCTTCATCTCTGTACATTCTTCCCATCCCTGGTGAACATCTCCAATAATATATTTCTAGAATTTCAATTCCATATTAAACCAAAACCAAATATATCCATTCCATTCATTCAAACAAACGTACTGGGGAGGTACTTCAAAGTGGATAAGAGTTTTCCTGTAGGAAGGAACTACAGGTGCTGGTTTACACCGAAGATAGATACAAAATGCTGGAGTAACTCAGTGTTGGAGAGTCTGAAGAATGGTCTCGACCTGAAATGTCACCCACTCCTTCTCTCCAGAGATGCTGCCTGTCCCACTGAGTTATTCCAACATTTCGTGTCTATCTACAGAGTTTTCCTGCTGCCTTTGAGACTATTCTCTCCACAGCATATCAAAGTAAACTACAGCCACTGCCGTTTGTGGGATCGTGCTGCATGCAAATTCTTTCCTACTGTTGCTTACATAACAATTGCTGCACAGTAAATAATGTTACTTTAAAGTACTCGGAGATATCTAAGACGTAACAAGGTGCTGCAAAAACTGCAAAGATACTTCCAATGCAGTTATAATAACTGAGCTAACATGAAATATATTCTTAGATTACTATTTCCCCACAATATATTCAGTTATTAGCTGTATGATGCTATCACATTAATGGATATATTAAAAATAACTTCAATAAAGTCATTGCAATTTAATCTGTCTACATCTATCAACCGAATAAAAATAGTATGGGTAATTCTGTCATCAAATTAGCTCTGGAACAGTACCTTAACAAATCATCACAATTACCAGAATCGGGTTGATATTCTTAGAAACGGCCACATCCACATCAACTTGCATTGTAGAGCGTTACTTATGTAGGATCAGGATACATACTATTGCTGCTTTAGTCCGGCTCACCAGAGTTTTTTAATGAAGTTAAAATGCCAATTGTGATATCAAAGTGTGCAGCTTGATGTTTCTCTAGGGTACGTTCATCAAAAGATATAGCTAATAGCTTTGCTACTAAATATATAACTATACATTAGAACAACCAACAGAGAGCTAAACAACAAGGCCCAAAATAAGAAAACTAGGCATAGGCTGCACCATAAGACGTGCTCAAATGCTAACTGTGGTAGTACTGCATTTATCTTAAGACCAATTAACAAATGTTGAAAAAGCAAAAATTCTCAATGAGTTAACTCTGTTGGGGCACTTTGAAAGTCAATGATTTTTCTGTGAAGAAATCTTTATAATTTCCAGGGTAGTTAAAATGTCAACATGTAACTATCTTGTATAGAGATTTCAAACCAGAATTGCCTGACTTCAACTGCACATTGAAACACTCCACCACTTTCTTGATCTACTTACACTTACTATTAAAGAGTTAACTAGTGATTACACTTACTCTGAACGAGAGAGTACAGCCAGTGTCTTGGTAAAGGACAATCCTACGAAAGGCAAGTCCTCCCCTGTAAAACCCGATTTGTTCAGCTGCTGTGCCTTTATCATGGGGCGTGATATTTTTTCTGGCTCATCGAAATTGGACACATCATCATCAGTTTCCAGGGTGGGTACAAAAGGAGGTGGAACTGCAAGGGAAACACAAGATATGTTGAAATTCAGCAATAGAGGGGAGACCAAAGAGGTAACAGTCGGCATGTATTCTTCAATAAATATAGGAAGTGAGTCACTACTGAAGCAGTCTGTTCAATAGGCTGTCACAGCTCATTACATCAGTTTGAGGTAAAAGTGGATCTTACTCACAGATAACCTGACAGCCATAAAGGTTGGTTCTAATACAATCCTGTAATTGCATTAAATAGCTCCTTTGCAAAATATTTTCAATGTATTTACATAAAGACATATACAGGTGGAACATGATAAACAGTAATCTGGGCACTATCCATTCCCATGTTTACAAAATACATACCTTATTCCATGTCAAAGAATTTCTGACAATAAATAAGTTCATTATACACATATATTTGTACAACACATTGTTATAATTAAGAGCCAAAATAGTTACATTATAGATTTCTTTTCATTCAAATCCAGAACACAGCTAACCAACAATGAAGAGGCAGGCTCCAAAGATCATTACTTACATAGCATCCTGAAAACACTGTTACCATCAAATTATTCTGGTAATCCTCAATTCCTCAAGACTCCTCCCTGAAAATGACTAATCGGATACTGCTGCAAAGCCAACTGACAGTGGCAGATTGCAGCCTGCAGAAACTTTCTTTCTGCACCGCAAGTACAATTTTTCGATAATGAATATGCCAGCAGCTAAATTCAGTCAGCATTGCAGTACTTGTGCCAATCTACTTCTGAAAGACTGCAGGTTTAACCATGGCAGTTCTGAGCTGGAGAGTCTTGCAGCAAAGCTTCCACACAGGATCACATTGCTCACGCCTTCCCAACAACACCACTGACAATTAGCCGATGGGAGCCTTTCAATGGATATAATGTTAATCTGCTGTGCTGTAAACGGAGAGATCGATGAGTGCTATAGCATTCAGGCACACAATCGATTTGAACCACTCAATACTGTGGTTTCGAACCTTACAATTTTGGTTGGACTGCACCATTTGGCAGAGCAGTAATACTCATGACAAGAGAGTGGGCAGGCCATATTTTACACTAACTAAGCAGCTTTATCGTCTATAAAGTATTCCACAGCAGATTGGATCAGCAATTTACATTGTCTCATAACATTACCAAAACTATGGCAGTTTACAGACCAGGATTAAAAAGTTTAATGAGAAAGTCTGGAAATTAAGGGAATATTTAAAGTCTACATAGCCTATAGCAAATGCTATGATTACATTAATCTTGCATAAATCAGAGGAGACAAATACAAAAAATACACTACAGAGGATCAAATAGTTACACAAGGCATTAAACCCTTCCTGGCTCATTTTCAGTTTCATTAAGTAGCAAGAATTAGCAGATTTGGGAAATTTGAAATACAAAGACAATGCTGGATACGTTCGGAACTTAACCAACTGAATTTGATTTCTCACACATATGCAATTTGGCCATGTCTCTGTTCCAATTTTCTTTGATTTACTTCCACAAAGAAGTGAGGGTTTTTTTAACCTTAACTGATCGCCTTTTCTCGTAAACATTACAGATATCATAACATGGCAACTAAGATAGATGGGCAGAAACAATATCAAAATGTAGGTTGTGGAGTCAACCCAACAAGTTCCTCAATTTCATTATTGTTTAGTTTCAAGATTAAACATTGAAACTTCTTTTGGCTCAGCACGGCCATGCCAACATTCATATAGTTCCATGTTATCCTACTTTCTCATCCACTCCCTCCATACTTGGGCCAATTTACAGAGGCTAATTAACCTACAAATCTCCATGTTTTTGGGATGTGGGAGGAGACCAGAGCAACCGGAGGAAACCCACAAGGACACAGGGTGAATGTGTAAGCTCCTCACAGACAGCACCTGAGATCAGGATTGAACCTAGGTCTCTGGCACTGCGAGGCAGAAGCTCTACCAGCTGCATCACTGTGCCACACTTCGCAGTATGTGGTCCAAGAAATAAACGCAAATTAGTAGAATTAGCAAAGCCCACTGAACAAGTTTGGCACTCAGAAAAGATTACTATATATAAACCTGAAAGAGTTCAGCCCGAAACAAACATGCATCTCCCCCTTAGATAGACACAATAATCTAGAGTAACTCAGCGGGACAGGCAGCATCTCTGGAGAGAAGAAAAGGGTGAAATTTCAGGCCGAGGCCCTTATTTAGCCTCCCCCTTGCATCTTAGCCCACGTTTGTTTGTTCAGCCCAAAACAAACATGCATCTCCCCCTTGTTCTTAATTCCATTTTATTTCTGCATTCTGGTTATTGTAATTTTGCGATTGTAGCAACATGAGCTGTGACAAGCTTAATGCCAATTGCTACTGTATTTGCAGTTCCAGTTTTTTCCCCTCTATTTCTAGCCTATTTCTCTCTCTTTTTGGTTCCCTTCCTTCCCTCACCATGCACCATTTCCCAACTGAGACAGGTTTCAGTAAATGCTGTACTGCAACCAACCACCAGATGGCATGCAAGTGCAGCTTTGGAGATATAACGTTCTTCCTGCAGACATTTCAATCTTCTCGAGAGAGATACAAAATGCTGGAGTAACTCAGAGGATCAGGCAGCATCTCTCCAGAAAAGGAATAGGTGACGTTTCAGGTCGAGACAGGGTTCCGGCCCAAAACGTCACCCATTCCTTTTCTCCAGAGATGCTGCCTGACCTACTGAGTTACTCCAGCATTTTGTGCCTATTCTCAGTGTAAAACAGCATCTGCAGTTCCTTGCTATACTTTCCATGTTCTGGATTGGAAATCATTGGCATTCCCCTTACTCCCACCAGTAAACCTGCATTTGGCTCCATATATGTAATCATTCCCAAAACAATGTATTTCATTCATGATCTACAATAACTTTGCAATGATATGTGTTTCAAAGTCCAGCATATACAATTTAATGGCAGTTGGCATTTTGGGTTCTGTTTCCGTGTCCGGTTTCCCATTATTTAGCATTCAAATTGTTTTATTGTAGAAGTTATGAATTATTCCATGGCTGTGAAATATGCTCATCCTACCCCAAAGAAAAATGCACAAGATGCCACGCTGAGGCAGTCAGACTTGAATACAAGTAGATGAAATAGATGGGGATTTTGACATTTAGTGCCAGGTCAACCATTCAATAAGATCACGGTTAAACTTTTTTTTCCAATCTCACTTTTCTGCACTAATCCCATATATCATAAATGGCCCAAAACGGCCTCTCTCTTTGCATCCATTTAGCAAACGAGTTTTCAAACATGTCTGGGTGTAAGATACCAAAGATTCACACCATTTGGTTGAAGAAATTGCTCATCTCTATATTGAATGATTGACCCCTTTTTTAGGAACATAACCCATGGTTCTAAACACGCTAGATAGGGGAAACATCTACTTTACATCTCCCTGTCACATCCTTAAAAATGTATATTTCAATGAGACCGCCTCTCAGTTATCTACACTCAAGAACACAGCAAAGAGTAGCCGGAAGCCAGAGAATTGGGAAACTTTCATAGGACAACAGAAGGTAACAAAACGGGCAATACGGGCTGAAAAGATGAAGTACGAGGGGAAGCTGGCCAAGAATATAAAGAAGGACAGTAAAAGCTTCTTTAGATATGTTAAGAGAAAAAGACTAGCAAAGTCAAATGTGGGTCCCTTGAAGGCAGACACAAGTGAAATTATTATGGGTAACAAGGAAATGGCAGAAGAGTTGAACAGGTACTTCGGATCTGTCTTCACTAAGGAAGAGTACAGAGGATCTAGGGGGGTAGAGGAACTGAAAGAAATTTTCATTAGGTGAGAAATAGTATTATAGACAATAGACAATAGACAATAGGTGCAGGAATAGGCCATTCAGCCCTTCGAGCCAGCACCGCCATTCAATGCGATCATGGCTGATCACTCTCAATCAGTACCCCGTTCCTGCCTTCTCCCCATACCCCCTCACTCCGCTATCCTTAAGAGCTCTATCCAGCTCTCTCTTGAAAGCATCCAACGAACTGGCCTCCACTGCCTTCTGAGGCAGAGAATTCCACACCTTCACCACTCTCTGACTGAAAAAGTTCTTCCTCATCTCCGTTCTAAATGGCCTACCCCTTATTCTTAAACTGTGGCCCCTTGTTCTGGACTCCCCCAACATTGGGAACATGTTTTCTGCCTCTAATGTGTCCAATCCCCTAATTATCTTATATGTTTCAATAAGATTGGGTAGACTAAGATTAGTATTGGGTAGACTAATGGGACTGAAGGATGATAAATCCCCTGGGCTTGATGGTCTGCATCCCAGGGTCCTCAGGGAGGTGGCTCTAGAAATAGTGGAAGCATTGGTGATCATTTTCCAATGTTCAATAGATTCGGGATCAGTTCCTGTGGATTGGAAGATAGCTAATGTTATCCCACTTTTCAAGAAAGGAACGAGAGAGAAAATGGGGAATTAGACCAGTTAGCCTGACTTTGGTGGTGGGAAAGATGCTGGAGTCAATTAATAAAGAGGTAATAACGGTGCATTTGGATGGCAGTAAAAGGATAAGTCCAAGTCAGCATGGATTTATGAAAGGGGAATCTTCTGGAATTTGAGGACATGACAAGTAAAATGGATGAAGGGAAGCCAGTGGATGTAATGTATCGAGACTTTCAGAAAGCCTTTGATAAGGTCCCGCACGGGAGATTGGTGAATAAAATTAGAGCACATGGTATTGGGGGTAGGGTGTTGACATGGATAGAAAATTGGTTGGCAGACAGGAAGCAAAGATTAGGAGTAAACGGGTCCTTTTCAGAATGGCAGGCAGTGGCGAGTGGAGTGCCGCAAGGCTCGGTGTTGGGGCCACAATTGTTTACCATATATATTAATGATTTGGAAGAGGGTATTAGAAGCAACACTAGCAAGTTTGCGGATGACACAAAGCTGGGTGGCAGTGTAAACTGTGAAGAGGATGTTAGGAGGTTGCAGGGTGACCTGGACAAGTTGAGTGAGTGGGCAGATGCGTGGCAGATGCAGTACAATATAGATAAATATGAGGTTATCCACTTTGGCGGCAGAAACGAGGCAGATTATTATCTCAATGGAGTTAGGTTAGGTAAGGGGGAGGTGCAGCGAGAACTGGGTGTCCTTGTACACCAGTCACTGAAAGTTGGCGTGCAGGTACAGCAGGCAGTGAAGAAAGCTAATGGAATGTTGGCCTTCATAACAAGAGGATTTCAGTATAGGAGTAAAGAGGTTCTTATGCAGTTGTATAGGGCCCTGGTAAGACCACATCTGGAGTATTGTGTAGTTTTGATCTCCTAATTTGAGGAAGGACATCCTTGTAATTGAAGCAGTGCAGCTTAGGTTCACGAGATTGATCCCTGGGATGGCAGGACTGTCATATGAGGAAAGATTGAAAAGACTAGGCTTGTATTCACTGGAGTTAGAAGGATCTTATAGAAACATGTAAAATTATAAAAGGACTGGACAAACTAGATGCAGGAAAAATGTTCCCAATGTTGGGCGAGTCCAGAACCAGGGGCCACAGTCTTAGAATAAAGGGGAGGCCATTTAAAACTGAGGTGAGAAAAAACTTTTTCATCCAGAGAGTTGTGAATCTGTGGAATTCTCTGCCACAGAGGGCAGTGGGAGCCAAATCACTGGATGGATTTAAGAGAGTTAGGTAGAGCTCTTGGGCCTAGTGGAATCAAGGGATATGGGGAGAAGGCAGGGCACGGGGTATTGATTGGGAACGATCAGCCATGATCACAATGAATGGTGGTGCTGGCTCGAAGGGCCGAATGGCCTCCTCCTGCACCTATTTTCTATGTTTCTATGTAAGAATGTATAAACCTACAATTGTAATCTTTCCGCATAAAGCAAATCTGTCATTCCAGGAATTAATCTGGTGCATCTTGGCTACACACCCCTCTCCTTTATTAAGTAGGGAGACCAGACCTGTACACAACATTCCAGATGCGTTTCACCAAGTTTTGAGGTTCAGCTCCTGATTGTCGAAGACAAACATTCCATCCAAAAGGACACGAAAATTGATCTCAAAACCATTAGTCTTGAGGGAGGGAATAACAATCACCTGGAACTCTCTTGCTTGACAACCATCTACTGATGAATGCTGTAAAATTAGCAAATACTACCCGGTTCATGTTCAGAAAACCCAAATTAGTCGAATAGCATTCAAATATTTGCTGCCAAGTCTTGAATAAAATTGATCTTCTGGATTACACCCTGGAGGGCTGTAAACAATTGTCAAACAGCAGAATATACAAGTCACTAGCTTCGAAAGAAGGGAGTAATAAAAAACAAATCATCGAGGCAAATAGATTACACAAGGACGTCTTAGTGCTTTCACTTCATATTTACAAAGTGGAATCTGTATTAAAGTATTATGACATAAAATATTTCATTAGCAGAAATTCATTAATTTATTCTCGAATATTTGGAGCCATTACAAAAATAGATTAGGTAATAAAACAAATTACTAACTAGAGTTCAGTTCTCAGCTTTACTTCACCCATGGCATTGAAGGGGTTAGCATGAAGATTGGCTACTGTAATTATGCTGTAGATCAATGTGAGCCCATCCTTCAGAGGGATGGAACACCTACACACTGTTCATGTACTGTAGCACTGCTTACACTGGCAATCCCGTTTCCATGGCATCCTATTCCATTCAGACGTTAACGCTGCATTATATGGATTCATGAAATAAACCAAAACATGCTTCCATCCCTGCAATGCAATACCATCCCTCATGAACAAGATCAACATCAGATATAAATCAACCTATTATGGAAAACAAGTAACCAGCATCCACAATCCAGTTATTGAATTATCTAAATTAATCTAAGTTGACTGATGACCAACAGCTATTTTCTAGTCATCAAAGTCCATAGCAGGTTAACACATCAGTAACATTTATCTTATTTGAGCACCACTGTATTTGATATTGACTCGTTACATTACTGGAGCAACAGTACACATTACCCATTTCTGAAGGGAAGAGCTCACATGTGCCATATAGATTTTTCCTCACTGCATAACCGTCGATGTGCGACTCGTTCTAAAGTCCTTGTTACAAGTCCACAGAATAGGTGGTGGTAGAGATGTAAAAGCAGAACGCTCGCCAAATGTTAAATAGTGTTTAACACAGATAAAATCTGCACGTTTTTGATCATTGAAACGGGGATCAATATTAGTCTCATAATGCTCCAGAAAAAAAATTGCTCATTTAATCTAAGGTTGTTGTTACAAAAAAAAACAGGGCTTGATTTTTTTTTAGCTTTCATTTTTAGTGCAGTTCTGGAGTGGGTTTTTTTACTATCGATGTTTGGCAAAATCAATTTTCAGTTACAAATAAAAACTTTAGACGATTGGATCAATTTCCTATTTCTACTAAGTTATTAGCAAATTATATTAACAATGATAATGCCTGCACATTCAAAGCTGGTCATTGCCATCGTCGTTTTTAATAACCTGGGTTTCCCCTATCATATCACTAGTCAAGGGATTAGAGTCATAGAGTCCTACAGCACAGAAAGAGGCCCTTCGGCCCATCGCGTCCGTGCCGCCCGTTACCAAACACAGTCTAATTTTAATCCCATTTTCCCGCATTTGGACCGTAGCCCTGAATGTTGTACCATTTCAAGTGCCCATCCAAATGCCTCTTAAACGTTGTGAGTGTTCCCGCCTCCACCACCACCCCAGGCAGTGAATTCCAGACTCCAACCACCCTCTGGGTGAAAAAGTTCTTTCTCACATCCCCCCGAAACCTCCCTCCCCTTACCCTGTATCTATGTCCCCTCGTTGTTGAACCTTCCACCAGTGGAAGAAGTTCCCCGCCATCTACCTTATCTATGCCCCTCATGATCTTGTACACCTCGATCATGTCCCCTCTCAGCCTTCTCTGCTCCAGGGAAAACAACCCCAGTCTGCTCAGTCTCTCCTCATAGCCGAGGCCCTTCATCCCTGGCAGCATCCTGGTGAATCTCCTCTGCACCCTCTCCAAAGCTATCACATCCTTTCTATAATGTGGTGACCAGAACTGTACACAATACTCCAGCTGTGGCCTCACCAGTGTTCTGTACAATTCCATCATTACCCCCCTACTTTTATATTCGATGCCCCGGCTAATGAAAGCCAGGATTATATTAAGTATCCACAAACAAAGGTGAGTGGCCAGAGATCTGTGTCCAATATTCACATTTTAAAAGCCATTGCAGATTGACAGTAAAAAATATTGCCAAAACAGAGGTATAAAATAATTATAAACAGTTCTTTTTGGAAAATAGGTCTTCGACAGAATATAGTGGACTGTCATTGTAAAAAAACAAAAAACAAATGTAGAAACTAAAGGACCAGTTCAACCATAATCAATTAATTCTGATCAGTGAGCTATTGAACACAACAAATTATACAATTTATTTCAATCCAGAGAAGCTCCTCAGACAAAATAGTGCCATGTTTTGTGTACAAGATAAATTAGGACCATACACTGAAGCTCGTGACTAGTATATGGGGGACTGAAAAGTTTTGGATAGGAGCCAAAAATATCAGACTTTAATCTACATTTGCCCCTTTGTTGCACTGCATGCTCTAATAACATTACATAGGAAAAAAACACTAATGATGTGGCATTGGTGCTCCCTTCCTATGGAACGCCATTATTCAAAATCCAAAAGCACATCTTCGTCTACATTAAAACATCCCTCAGTGTTGTTTACCTGTAGACATTGCAACTGGTTTTGAATTAGAACCTGGAAGTCCTGAGCTTCTGCCACGTTCTAAACAGTTGCTGCCTCAGATAAATTGCGCATTTAGCAGATGGCATCCCAACCTCCCCCACAATCAAAAAGCTGCAACAGTAGAGTAACATGCAACACAGAAACAGGCCAGTTGGCCCATCAAGTCAGCACCTATCATCAACTACTCATTTAACATTAATCCTGCATTAATCCCCCTTTTCCTTCAACATCCTCTTCAATTCCCCCTAGATTCTACCATTCACCTATACACTTGGGGCAATTTACAGTGGCCAGTTAACCTAGCAACCTGTACATCCTTGGGACATTGAAGAAAATCAGAGCACCCAGAGAAAACTCACTTGAGATCAGGATTGAACCTTTGGGACTGTGAGGTAATGGCTCTACTATCTACACCGCTAGGCTGCTCCAGTAATATTTGCCCCAATACCTGAAGCAAGAAACTCTTGCCTTACAAGTGGGAAATTAGTATTGTATTACATGGTGGAATCTGATCACTCTTACCAAGTATTGCTCAGGTAATTTTCCTAATGTTTCTAATCTTGACTATGTAATTAGGGCTCAATTTACCCTACAGATGAAGTGTATTTCTGTTTGCGTAAGTTCCCAAGTTTTACAATAAAAAAATTCTGAGTTAGGGAACAGCCGGAAGCTTGAGTGAGGTGCAGGAAGAATTACATGAGAAGGGACAATTATTGATGTCGGGGAAGGGAGGTGTTTGTAGAAGTTACCTAAAATTAGAGAATTCAACGTTCATACTGCTGTGTTGTAAGCTACTCAAGCAAAATACAAGGTGCATTGCAGTGGTAAATGATAAAAACATCAAGAAACCAGATTAATTATACATCTGATTCGCTTCCTCACTCTTTAAAATCTACCAAAATCTCAACAAAGTTCAAATTTAAGAGAACAAGAAATATAGACGATTCCTCAGGACGGTTGTATCGACCAGCAGTTCAGTACTATCCAGGTCAGAACAGTTATGCCACTGTACTTGATACCCATTCCAGCATCACTTTCGAGTAGATACTGGTTGTCATGGGTACCAGGCAAAGAATGCAATCAAGCAGCTCACAGTGACTAATTTATTAGTGCTTCTTTATGCTGTGCAGAGAAGGAAAGAAACAATACTTCAGGATCCCTTCCCAATAAAACAGCGTACAAATTTCCATTACCAAATCTTAAGATATTTCCAAGATCTCGGAGAATTCCTGGCAAGGCCGATATTTATTGTTCATCCATAGTTGCCCGTGAGAAGATGATAGTGAAATGCCTTCCTGAATCACGACGGGCCTTCTGTTAAAGTTGCGCCCATTGCAATGTTGGGAGGAAGTTTCAGGATTTAGATCCAGCAACAATGAAGGACTGGCAATATATTTCCAGGTATGGTTGATGCACAACTTAGAGGGAGACTAAAGGTGGTTGTAGGAGCCATTTACGCTTAAATTAGTTACTGTCATTATATTATGGCTATGTTTAATATCTCTAGTTTCTGTCTTTTTTGCATGCTTGTGGGTGTGATTTGATACGTAATGGGGAGTGTCTACATCTGAGGAGGCTAGCGTAGCCACAGAGATTGGGGGTCAGTTTAGTCTCGGAGGATGGAGAGAATACAGTTTTTTACCACAACCATACAACCACGCCGACCACGACCACACGGTAACGACTACATGATCTTTACTGTATTGTTTGAAGAAGAAACAGTTGAAAAGAACGAAAAGTTATGAATTACTCTTTTGATTTGTGCTACTTTAATAAAGACCAATTAATCAAGAAACAGCGTTTGGAAGATTTGTTTTTGTTATCTCAGAGTGTGGTGAATGCGTAAGCTATACCTCCACCCCATTCCTGAGCAGTAATGGCTATTGAAGTTGGATTTTGAGAAGGTATAGAAACTGCCATTACAGTGGTGGTGTCCCCACAACCCTGGTGCCTTGTCCTTTGTGCCAGATGATCTCACAGGTTTGGGAGGTGCGGTTAGAGGAGCCTGGATAGTAATTCAGACATGCTGTAGAAGCACACACTGCAGCCACTGTGCATTGATGGCAGAAGACATGAATGTTTAGGATAGCTGATGGGGTACCAATCAAGAGTTCTGCTTTGTCCTGAATGTTGAGTTTCTTGACAGTTGTTGGTGCTGAATTCATCCAGGTAAGCATCTGAATTGTGACTTGTATATCATGAAGGTGCCTTAGATTAACTCAGCGGATCAGGCAGCATCTCTGGAGAAAAGGAATAGGTGACATTTCGGGTCGGAACCCTTCTTTAGACTCATTATTATAATGCAACAGCATTATTGTTGTTCCTTGGCCAGCACATTAGCAAAATAATTATGTGGATCTCCCAGTCACTTTTATGTCTTTGTACACACAGTGCAGGAGGGAATTTGATCTTTATACAGTACTGCAGTGCAACAAAATATTAGAATACTTGCAACATTCAACAAAGATAACTTACTGTGCCTCATGTTGTTCCAGTTGATGTTTGTGAAGAAAGGATGGCAGATGAGTCCCTCATAATTCAAACGCTCCTTTGCTTCACACAGCAGACTTTGCACCAAATCTAGAAACTCCTTACTTGTTTTTGGCTCATCTGGAAATTTCAGAGATCTCTACAATAAGAGAACAGCATGTATATATTAACGTATAATTAAAAACTCTAAATCAACATCACATGACCATGATCACTTCCCAGGAAACATGCAGTGAGCTTCTTTTTAGATCATACTGATCAGGATTAAGATCTCACAGATCTAGTCCAGTATCTCCCGTCAAAATAATTCTGAAAACGTTCTCATTTTTTTTTTTAATTCGTCCGATCCATTATCATGTTTGTTTGAGGCACATGAAAAGATATATTTTACACATTAAGTAAAATCAAGAGATATGGGGTCGGTGGAGGAAAAGTGCCTCTGAAGTAAAACATCAGCTATGACCTTATTAAAAAGTGGAGCAAGCACCATGGTTCAAATGGTCTTACTATTTCCTTAAATTGGCCCGATCCTCAAATTCCTCAGGAAAAGCCATTCCCTGGAGAAAAATTATTAGCCGACTATTTAAATCATTTAAAAATGTAACAAATTTGCTTTGGATTTCTAAATATAAATAGCCTATGTGAATTGAAAGAACTGTGTCTCCAACCTAATAACATAGAGCAACTCATCCTGAAGAAAATAACACCAGCAATTGATGTTTACAACCCTCCAGTTAATCCCTTTTTGATTCCCAAAAATGACATTAATTCTTTACAGAGTTTAGCTAAATGTCATCGCATGGAACATTAGCAACTTTAATTATTTTAAATGGCTTACGAAGAACCCATTTTACATGCAGTTTACAGGCAGGATGTGTCTTTAAATAGAATGTTCCCAAATTTCATCCTTACATTGGACCCTGACTGGTTGCCTAATAGTTTCAAGTTGTTGAAAACATGAAAATACACTGCATCTCCTGGTTTCCCCTTATTCAACCTGTTACATCAAAGAATTACAGCAAATATATCAAACATCATTTATTTTAGTAAAATATAAAATACATTGATTCTGCATGATTGACATTTCCTAAATGTCTTGCTTAACAATGGATTTTAGCATTTTTCCAATGGCAAATGTGAGGCTATATGGCATAAAGTTTCCTGCTTTTCAACTCCTTTCTTGAATAGAGATCATAGAGTCATACAGCAAGGAAGATAGTGGGAGAACTGGGAAGGGGGAGGGGAAAGAGAGGTACAGAGGAACTATCTAAAGTTAGAGAAGTCAATGTTCATACCATCTTTTCCCCTTCACCTTAAACCTGTCCTCTAGTCCTCGATTCCCCTACCTTTTGTCAAGAGACTACCTGATCTATTCCTCTCATACGGTAAAAAAAAATTGCATGTTATCCAATCAAATCATACCACGACTTCAAGCCGTACACAAGTATACCAGGCAGTGCAAAGAGGAAAATAGCAAGAGTGCAGAATAAAGTGTTACAGCATTAGTTTATAAAGTGCAGATTAAAAAAATGCAAATGCCACAATGTGGTAGGTTGGGAGATAGGGACTACACCCATAGCTTATGAAAGGACTGTTCAGTAGTCTGATAACAGTGGAGAGGAAGCTGTTCCTGAATCTGATCGCACTTGCTTTCAAGCTTTTCTGTCTCATGCACGACAGGAGAGAGGATGACCAGATAGTAAATGGTCCTTGATTTTGGTGGCTGTTTTCTCCAGGGTGTGTGAAGTGTAGATGGAGTCAACGCAACGGTGGTGGAGGGGGGAAGGGAGGCTATCAAAGATATCCCAACCTAGCTTATTATGGCCTTGCACATGTTTTACCTACACTTTCATTACAGCTCTAACAGTATATTCTGCACTCTGCTTATTTTCTCTTTGCACTGCCTCATACACTTATGTATGACTTGATGTACTCAAGTACGTTTTGATTTGACTGAATAGCTCAAAAAATAAAGTTTTTCGCTATATCTCATTACACATGGCAATAATAAACCAATACAAGACAACCAGAATAACATTTTAACTGGAAATATTTTGATCCAAAAGTCTGGTTTACAGCAATTCTCATGAGGAACTGGGCAGCCTATATTCAGCAATTCTCACATGTCCAAGGACAGGAGCAGGGGATCACTGATTTGCAAAGTACACAGAACACCAACGCATTGTGCCATTAGGACTGCCAGAATAAACACTTTTACAGCACACAAACAGTGTGATCTATTTAAATATAAAACAGTTAAATTAGTAGGTTTTAATTGCCAAAAGTTAAACCAAACCTATATGTATTAAATACAATACCAAACGACAGTACAAACCTGGAAGTTCTTGATGTTGCTGGAAGTTTTGACTGAAGTTCCCTCAACAAATGGAGACCTTCCGTAAATCATTTCATAAGCAATCACTCCCAAGGACCACCAGTCGCACTCCACCCCATATGAGGAACATCCATCTCCATTCATCACTGTCAATACTTCAGGAGCCATGAAATCTGGTGTGCCAATTGGTAGTTTTGTGCTCACCTGTCAGAGATGCAATGGAAAATATGCACATTAAAAATATATACATTATGCTTGGAGCAAGTACCTTGGAGTTTATCTGGACAGTAAACTGGACTGGTCCAGGAACACCGAGGCCCTGTATAAGAAGGGACAGAGCCACCTGTACTTTCTGAGGAGGCTCCGCTCCTTCAACGTCTGCAGTAAAATGCTGCAGATATTCTATCAATCGATGGCGGCCAGTGCCATCTTTTTCACTGTCGTGTGCTGGGAGAGCACGGCGAAGGATGAGGATGCTGACAGAATTAACAAGCTCGTCAGGAAGGCTGGCTCCATCCTGGAGTGAAGTTGGATTCACTGGAAGTGGTCTTGGAGGGGAGGATGCTCCTCAAACTGTGGAGCATCTTGGACAATACAGCTCACCACCTCCATGACACACTGGTAAGCCTGAGGAGCACCTTCTGCAACAGACTGGTTCCACCAAGATGCAGCACAGAACCCCACAGGAGATCCTTTTTCCTTGTGTCTATCAAATTGGTACAACTCCGCCCCTTCTGTCATGGGGTAGACTGACTCCCCTTAACCCACGCTCCCCCCCCCCCCCCCCCCACCCCTCCCCCCAATTGCCCAATCTTTGCACATCCCCAATCCTGGACTTTCCACTCATCACTTTAATTTCATGTTTCATGTATCTTGTTGCATTTTATGACTGTTGGCAGACCAATTTCCTTCCTGGGATCAATAAAGTTCTATCGTATCGTAATCCAATAATTAGTTAGGCATTTCTTTTCATTCTTCATTATTGTAAAAACTATCAAGACATGGTTGGTTTTATACTGCAGATAGTTAACTGAAAACATGAAATAATAAGAGATTGAATTTACAGTACATAATAAATTTGGTGGGTGACATCAGAATGTATTTTCCTCTTGAAAAAAACAGGAAATTCCTACATCAAAAAAGTTTTACATTTTTGATTTTTAGAGTCAATTACAGTTTTAACGCATTGTAATGAAAGGCAAATTTATTTGAATGGCGGGCAAGTTATTTTAAATACTTAAAACTCTACCTCAACATTGAACATCATTCCACCATTCATGTTTCTTCCATTGTGACAAGATTTAAATGGCTACAGTATAATTACTGCAGGAAACAGAGAGTTATCTTAAATAGCTCAAAGCACAGTAATTTTGAAAACTGCAATATTATCTGCCAGTGCTAGCATGCCCCCTTATTGAACTCATGATTTCTTCTTACAATCCTCAATCTCCTGTATTCTACTCAGGATACACTTGATCCCAGCTGCCTATTCCTGACTCATGCCTCCTTCCTTATCCTGAGCAGAGCCTCAATTTCTCTCATCATCCATGGTTCCTTATGCCAATCTGTCTTGTCCTTCACTGTATCAGAAATATGCAAACCTCTCACTATCATACTTACAAAAGCATCCCAATAGACAATAGGTGCAGGAGTAGGCCATTCGGCCCCTCGAGCCAGCACCACCATTCAATGTGATCATGGCTGATCATTCTCAATCAGTACCCCGTTCCTGCCTTCTCCCCATACCCCCTGACTCCGCTATCCTTAAGAGCTCTATCGAGCTCCCACTTTCTAGCCTGCAGTCCCTTCGCCTGCAAACAATCTACTCTAATTAACTGTTGCAAGTTCCTCTCTAATTCCGTCTACGTTGACCTTGTCCCAATTTAGAATTTTAACTTGTGGACCAGCCCTGTCCTTATCCATAACTATTTAAAAACTAATAGAACTGTGGTCCCAAAGTGCTCACCCATTGGCAGTTCAGTCAATTGCCCTGCCCAATTCCTTCTGAGCGTTCTTGGAAAGTTAAATATATATAATAAAACAGAATGCCCATGTATGCATAGCTCAGTAACAAAACAACTTCAAAATCTGAAATTGTGCATGTAAGTTAGGTGTAGCATAAGGATGTGTGCTAAACTCCCATAGGAGGCCCTTCATCAAAGGAGGCCTAATTTTAATTTTCCTCATTGCAAATTAATGAGTTTTATTGTGAATCTAGGGCAAGAGCAATGAAGCATTAGATCAAAATGCAGCAAGATCTTAGACACAATAATAAATGAATAGGAGGTGTTATTTTAATGCTAGCTGGAGATTTTTGTCAAACGTTATTAAAGCAGATGAATTGAAGGTTTGCATGAAAAGCTTTACATATTTGGGAAAGAGTGAAACAATTGCACAAGGAGAGCATTAGGCAAGCGCATCTGACAGACAATCCATCTGCGAGAGAGTTTGTTTTGAGTTTATTCAGATGAGGAAATAGGGAAGTTATACATGAAAACTTAACAGGAATTATTTCACTTAGGGCCAAATTGTTGCATCATTTAATGATCTGTTGAAACTGTTATCATTCAACACGATTTGAATTACCAATGGATTTTGTGAAAAACCAATTTTAACACTAAAAGAATGACAGCACTGGCCACAAGTAAAATGTTTCTTTCAACGCTTTCCAGACTGCCTGTACAATTTAAATATATGGACAGTGTGATAGACATTGCTGAGGTTGTACATTTGTAAAACCTCTGTCATCACTTTGCCGTCACACAATCTTGCACTAAAAGGAGCTCCCAACTTGCTACTCAGAAGCTTGGACCCTCCAATACTCTGCAACAGCAGACTGTTGAAAAATGACAGCCACGTGCAATTAATAATACATTATTATAGGCGAGCATGACTGGTAAATACTTTTGGGGAAAATGTCTTCATCCCTCGCATACCAATTATTCCGTCTGATCTGCCTTTTCAATTCAAGTGACTTTAGTTCTTGGTTCAGCTTAGTTTTGCTATGAGCATTCACAAGGCACAAGGACAATCACTAGAAGCTAGAGAGGTGAAAGAGAGTACAGATGCTGGAATCTCAAGCAAAAACACACTGCTGGTGGAACTCGGATCTGGCAACATCAGTGGAGGGAAATGGGCAGATGGTCAGGCCCCTTCTGCAGACTAATGGAGTGGAGATAGCTGGTGGGAGGTGCAAAACCCAATGCTTCTCCCATGGTCACCAATAGGTTGTTTTTACCAGAGATGGGATAAACATGTATACATTTTACACCAGATACAAAAGAATAAATCCAGTGTATTTAAAACTTAACAATAAAATTAACAGACTCAAGTTAAACTACATAATTTTAACCCCAAATTATATTATTCATGGAAAAATGATGTATTTAATTTAGATTTTATGTCATTTACAAGGAGTATTATAAAACCCAAGTGCATGGAAATAAAGGCAAACATTATGTTTGCAGTAGAATAACCCAGTAGAAGTTTGCAGTAGAATAACCCAGTAGAATTGCAGTAGAATTACTGGGTAGAGCAGCAAGTGCTCAATAAAAACAACACTTTGAAAGCCTAATAAAGTTTCATAGTCACAGCACCAGGTTGATGCCTTGCTATAGCCTAGCACAGACCTGAGGAACAGCATCTCAGGAATCAGAGGACATAGGTTTGAAGAGAGGGGGGAAAGATTTAATAGGAACCGGAGGATTAACTTTTTCACATATGGGTTGGTGGGTGTGTGGAACGAGGTAGTTGAGGCAGGTACTATCACAACGTTTAAGAAACATTTAGACAGGTACATGGATAGGTCGGGTTTGGAACGGGTTTGGGCCAAAGGCAGGCAGATGGGACTAGTGTAGATGTTGGTCAGGGTGGGCAAGTTTGGCTGAAGGGTCTGTTTCCTCGCTGTATGACTCTATGACTATGTTCAATTTGCAGTCATCTCCAGCCACTTACAGGATTTCACAAAAACCTAATGCACCAAGGTCAGATTGTATTGCTAGGATTAAGCATACTTCAACATCAACGTACAGACTAACTTTAATGTTCTGGGGGTCTTTGTCATACCGTTTTGTTCGCTGTGAGTTTGGCTGCCGATCCAAAATCAGCCAATTTAATGTGCCCTGTTCGATCAATGAGAATATTCTCAGGTTTGATGTCCCTGGGATAAGACAGAAACCAATCAAGCATTCTTTCAAATGGCAATATATGTAACTACAATGCTACTTAACGGTGATTTTAGAGTTACACATAAAAGTGTCAAAATTGGTTATTGATAACATTCTGATCTGAGGATGGAGACAAGACTCATTACAGCATTTGAGCACATAAGCATATTAAAACAACAGAGCAGAATGTAACCTAAATTGGCAGACAGAGGTGCTCTTCTATTAACTGCATTGTCCTTCTACAGTATAATACCTGCAATAGTTAACCGTGGTAATTATACGAAACAAACAAGCTCACTCAGCAGACACCAAAGTGAAATATATCACAAAACTAATATACCACCACTTCGAAGTTTAGAAATCCCAAGCAGTCTTGCATTAGGTCCATAAAGAGGCATCCATGATTTGTAACTTCAAAGCTTTTGTCTTTAGTCACCATCCTGCCATCAGAATATGACAAGGCCATCTATTCAGCACTTTCAGCTCAGCTGATAGGGTGTTCACTTAACAGAAAATGATCCGTCAAGAGAACTGGATTCTACGTCATGCACATTAACCAGATTGTTGTTAGCTCCAAATGATTTACGAAAAGGAATGCTGAACTGTCCTTTTTTTATAAATACAACATATGAATCATGAAGATAGTTGAGTAATTCGAGTGGAATCAGCTGAATGGAAGGGAACTGAGTCACAGGGCTGGAAAACCTGAAAGATTAAGGTTTGTGCAATCGTAGTGGGAATAAAATACCAGTGTAGTGTCAATGAAACTGGGGGATGTGGGATTAAGATTGGCTGGTATGTGGAAGGATAGGTACGAAAGATTGATAACTATAGATGTGATGCTATGGAAGAGACAATCTGGAAAACACTAAGAGGAGGCATCGAGATACCTTTGGAAATACAGCATTAGCTCTTTGATAAGACATAGAACCATAGAAAACAGGTGTAGGAGTAGGCCATTCCACTGCCAGCACTGCCATTCAATAAGAACATGGCTGATCATCCAAACTCAGTACCCAGTTCCGGCTTTTTCCCCATATCCCTTGATTCCCTTAGCCCTAAGAGCTAAATCTAACTCTCTCTTGAAGACCCCATTGAGTATCTGTTTGCCAGAGTACTCCTGCTCTTGGAGTGCAAACGCTCACAAGCACACATCCTGCTGTACTTTAAAGTGGGGGGTCCACCTGGACAATGTGTCGCTGTGCTGAGAATTGAAGCTCCTGTAGCAAAGCAGTGATCCCATTGCAGCATTGGTACATAGTGAGCCAGTGCAATGGTTACATATGAGGGATGATGCGAGGTGGGCTGGAGGAAGCAGGGCAAACACCTAACACTGAGATGCAGGGCACAGGGTTGCACCCTGGTTGACATGGTGTGTGCGAACCATTGCTGTGAACTGGCAGCACCTACTTCACTCACTATTGATAGATCATCCAGATCCTGCTGGCTGTGATGGGAGCCAACGTGTCATCATAAACTTTGTTTGGCCACATGGTTCTTCACAGGGCAAAGACGTCTTTGTGGTAACAAACCATAATGCTTGGAAAATCTCCGGCTTATGGAGAGCTATGCAACAATAGACAATAGACAATAGGTGCAGGAGTAGGCCATTCAGCCCTTCGAGCCAGCACCGCCATTCAATGCGATCATGGCTGATCACTCTCAATCAGTACCCCGTTCCTGCCTTCTCCCCATACCCCCTCACTCCGCTATCCTTAAGAGCTCTATCCAGCTCTCTCTTGAAAGCATCCAACGAACTGGCCTCCACTGCCTTCTGAGGCAGAGAATTCCACACCTTCACCACTCTCTGACTGAAAAAGTTCTTCCTCATCTCCGTTCTAAATGGCCTACCCCTTATTCTTAAACTGTGGCCCCTTGTTCTGGACTCCCCCAACATTGGGAACATGTTTCCTGCCTCTAATGTGTCCAATCCCCTAATTATCTTATATGTTTCAATAAGATCCCCCCTCATCCTTCTAAATTCCAGTGTATACAAGCCCAACACTGCGGGTAGAGATATTCACCTGCCATTACATCAAACAGGAGATGGACTATATGGATCCCACAGAGTCACTATTCAGCTACTGCCACTCCCTAGCAACAGCCCGCAGTCAACGTGTTGTCCAGTTGCAGCCCCAAGTGCTGCAGCTCAATTGCTCTCCCCAGCCTGCCTGTGGGTGGCACGGTGATGCTGCAGTAGAGTTATGCCTTACAGCTCCAAAGACCCGGGTTCGATCCTGACTACAGGTGATGTCTGTGCATTCTCCTAGTGACCTTGTGGGTTTTCACCGGGTACTCCGTTTTCCCCCCCACACTGCAACGACGTACAGGTTTATAGGTTAATTTGGCTTTGTTAAAAAAAATTGTAAATTGCTCGTGTATAAGATAGAGCTAATATACTGGGATCGCTGGTCGGCACGGACTCGGTGGGCCAAAGGACCCGTTTCCGCGCTGTATCTCCAAACTAAACTAAACAGCAACCCATAATGACAATTACTGCACATTACCTTGTTGGCTCACTCTATTAGGAAAAATACATGAGTGAGATTATTCATTGTGTCAGGAGCACCAGCAGAGTGAGAGCCCTCAAACAAATTCCCAGTATTGCTGTGTGCTGATTCCATTAGTGTTCTCCTTCCTAGAAATGCATCCTGAATACAATGAGGCATCTGCATCATGCACAGTGGCCACATTGGAGAAATTGCCCCACAAAGCATTAAATCAATGTGTAGTGGATACCTAAGTAAATGCACTAAATAATACACAACCATGCTGCAGGTTTACAGTTAGGCAGGATTTCAACTATCAGTTTTCTCACGAGAAGGCAACAGCAAGAAATGGGGAAAAAGCATAGTCCACCCTCCACCCCCACAGACAGCTAAAAATACAATGCGATGCTTTCATTTTACAAATAAAAAACACATCCTGAGGGAGAGCCAACCTTAATTCACACACACACTTCTCTAATTTCAGCATGACATGCTCCTTGTTTTCTTATTAAGTTGTTTTCAAAGACCTCAAGTCATGGTCTTTCAGTTAACTTCCGTGGTTAATTATTTAAAATTAGCTCTGCACATTGAAGAGCAAGAAGTTCAAATGGGAGATAAAAAATGCATTAGAATCAAATGCAATAGGAAATGTCAATCCAATTTCCAAATGGTCAGGACTTTAATAGGAAACAGTACAAACCATCATCCTTGGGATATGGAAAGCAGTACATCAATCTATATTCAATTGTGCAATTGATCCTCTTTACCATTTAATCAATCATTCTCAAAAACTGGCTTTTCTATTCCAATGGTAGCCTGAGGTAAGGTGATAACTGACAATTTATAAAGGCAAAGAACACAGAGGAAGGTTGAGTAGCTACATTTCACTTCAGCATCTGTACATATTAGTAACATTGCCCAACTTCAAGTATAGCGTGCAGTTGCTAACCTGTGAACGTAACCCATCTGATGAACGCTATGAATGGCCAAAACTAACTCAGCCAAATAAAACTGAGCCATACTCTCATCAAACTGATCATCATAACGATTCAGGAGTGCCAGCAGATCACCTCCTGGCTGGTATTCCATTACCTAGTTGAAACAAAAGCCATATTAATAAATATTTTACAATTCCAATCACAATTCAGTTCTGTGAGTATTAACTTTAGGAGTAATGCAATACGCCTCCATCTTCTAGACTATATTAATGTGGCATACCCATTCAGAGGCCAGTGCTGGAGGGCAAGGGATACAACTTTGTTGCCTTGGTTCTAAAGTTGCCTGGCTCGGTGATAAAGATTAAGGTTTAACTTGCAAAACATATTACATCTACATCACCATGTCAGATAGATCTGATCTGTGCAACAGGTGATGAGATAAGAAATACCAGAAGGCCCTCGATAATTGGAGATAGTTGGCCTGTTCCTTGTACCATTATCATGGTTACAAAGCCTTAACTGAACAAAGGGATCTTTAACCATGAAAGCACCAGACTCTGGCCAAGTATAAGGTGACCATGCTGGGACAGTGATGTCTTAAGCACCTTCTCATCGTAATGTAGGTAGGTCACATGGTGATAGCTGAAAGATTATGCAAAAGTACAGTAGAAAATGTGTTCGCTGGAAGCAGCCCACATCACACCCAAGCCAGGTCAGCACCTAACTCCAGGAAGGAGATTGGGTGGATTCAGACTCCAATTTGTCTTGAATCCTTTGGCAATGGCTCCCGCACATGCTTGTAAGTGAAGTTGAAGGATAATTAAAGAAGGTAAAAAGGATCCACATGAAACCTCTTACAAACATATCCTCTACATCCAGCTGTACAGCAGGGTAGAAAAACCTGAAATTAATGGTTTCTGCTGCAAGCAAGGTCAGTGGTCTGCCGTAAACCAACATAACTTTAAAATATTTATATTTAATACTCAACTAATATTCCCAACAATTTCCATTAATAACCCTTCAACTCCACGCTGGTTTGGGAGCCATGGCCTGAGAATCCAAGACAAATTGGAGTCTGGATCCACAAAAATATCAATCTTTGTTGATATTGGTTAGGGCGGCACAGTGGCACTGGCGCAGCAGTAGAATTGCTGCCTTATACTGCCAGACATTCGGGTTCCATCCTGACAACGGATGCTGTACTGAGTTTGGCCATTCTCCCTGTGACTGTGTGGGATTTTTCTAGGTGCTCAGGTTTCCTCCCACATTCCAAAGCGAACAGGTTTGTACATTAATTCTGTAAATTGTCCCCAGTGTGTAGGACAGAACTAGTGTATGGGTGATCACTGGACTTGGTGGGTCAAAGAGCCTGTTTCCACGCTGTATCTCTAAACTAAACTAGAGCAACTAAATACTTTTTTTCCTTCAGTACCGTGTTGTTGGAAAAAGGAAAGAGAAAGCTGGTAGCCGAGTAGTTAAACATTATGGATTATTTACAATAAGCTAGTTTTTTAAGTGAGGCGGAGAATTATCACCATGGCATCATTTCCAAAACAGTGGGCATGTCACACACTGCCAATCAAGTCAGAGACAATTTCAAGCTAGTGGAAATCTTTGCATTGTTTAGGCTGATCGGCAGATCAGTCTTTTGAAGTTCACATATAATAGTCTTCTACTAGTGCTGTCCTGACCTACCATCCACCCCATTGGAGACCCTCAGACTATCTTAAATCAGACTTTACTGGACTTTATCTTGAGCTAAACGTTATTCCCTTCATGCTGTATCTGTGTCCACTGTGGACCGCTTGACTGTAATCATGTATAGTCTTTTCGCTGATTGGATAGCACGCAACAAAAAGTTTTTCACTGTACCTTGGTACACATGACAATAATAAACTAAAACGGAAGCTCTCCTTCTTACTGTACACACCCCAAAATAATTCCAAATATCCAGTCACTTGAATCAAGCAATGCTATATAGAAATAATACGCACCAATTCAAAAGATCACTAGTGACACCCCATGGTATAATAGGGAATCTACACTTGGAAAAGATAACATCCAAATTGATAACATCATTTATTTTGAAACCTAATGAGGGGAACTGCACCATAACAAATACCTAGCACTTTAAAACCGACAACCTGGTGCTCTGAGCAAAGTGGATGAACAATGGGGGGGGGGGGGGGGAAAGAGAGAAAATGTGTGTCTACAGACCAGTTGAGGAGATGAGGAGGAATTTCGGTAGTCAGAGGGTGGTGAATCTGTGGAATTCATTGCCACAGAAGGCTGTGGAGACCAAGTCAATGGATATTTTTAATGCGGATAAAATTAAATATTTAACAGATTTTCAATGAAGTAAAACAAAAATTCGGACTTGACTCAAAACATTTTTTTAAGTATCTCCAGATTAGAAACTTCACAACAGACGCAAAGCTCACTAGGTCTGCCAACTCAAAACTCTTTAGAAAAGGTGGCTTTAAACCATTTGGCAGGTGGCCAAATCTCACTATTTTACCAAATTATTATAGCTACAGCAAAGGAATCTTCAGAAGATAAAAGGCTTGTGTGGTGTTCAGATCTTGATGAAGAAATTACTGTAGAAGAATGGCAGGATATATGTTTACAATTTCAAGTCCAAACAATAAATACGCGGTTCAAATTACTCCAGTACAAATGGATAATGAGACTACATATTACTCCTGTTTTACTGCATCGCATTAACCCTAATACACCTGATCTGCGTATCAAATGTGGTGTACATGAGGGTAGCTTGTTTCATTGCCTTTGGGAATGCCCCACCATCCACGAGTACTGGAAGGAGATAATAACAACTTTATCTATTGCCACAAAAGAGAAGCTTCCACTCAGTCCTAAACTTTGTATTTTCGGGTGTTTTCCAGCAAGCTGTAAACGTAACAATACAGATAAGAAGATGGTTATATTTAGTCTGCTTGAAGCTAAACATAAAATTGCTTTGTCATGGAAATCAGTTTATAGACCAAACAAGCAAAGTCGGGTTGATGGATTACTGCAGTGTCTTGCTTTGGGGAAACTTACATATATAGTTAAGGAGAAATACGACACTTTTGAAAAGATTTGGGGCTCGTTTATGAAATTTCTGGAGGGGAAAGATTTTACTGAGGCCTTGTAGTGAACTGCTGACTGTCTTTATTGTGATTGTCTGGTTAGGTTATTAAAGGTGGGAGCAGTTTTTATATATATATATATATATATATCTAAACATGTACTATAGCAGAAACGTGCCTTAGTTCCTTTATATTTAAAGTGCCTTTAGGTGCCTAAAAGTGACCTTGCTGTTGATGTGCCTTGTTATGTTATGTTATTTTATGTTATGTTAAATGTTTTTATATGCTATCTGAAAAAGCAATAAAAATAATATATTTTTTAAAAAGTGATACATATTTCCCCGTTCTTCACAGTATCCCAGAGATGTTTATTTCATGTGTTTATGCAATTTTTGAGAATCTTCAAATCGCTGACTATTCTATGCGATGCCATGTGATGCTGCCTCAATCTGTAAATGTGTAAAAATAAATGTTTCATGTGGGGGAAAAAAAACAATTAACAGACATAAATGTTTTTAGTGAATGGCAGGGTAGATGTTACTGTTACTGTTATACCGTTAAACTAATCGTTAATATATTATAAATAATATCATCTATCATGTGTGACAAACTTATCAAATATTATTCAAAGATCAGAGCATCTTCAAAGTCCTTGTCCCATCAGATTATGAAATTAAGATAATTTTTTACTTTACATATAGAAAACAAAACTCAGTTCCTTCCACAAAGAAAGCCTTCCCAGGTTTTCCAGATCTTTTGAAGAAACCTGATCATTTTGCTGGAGTGATCTCTGTGAATACATTGAGAAGCTTTACAAAGAAGAAAATCTACACTGAGATTTTGAATAGTTTGCCATACTTCAGATGTTCAGCACAATGTGTTCTTGGGAAGAGGCAAAAGAAAAATCCATTATTTTCTGAGAGTGGACGCAATAGATTTGAGATTCCACATCCTATTGAAGTTTTCTCAACCTTTGCACTTAGTTGATAATAGACAATAGACAATAGGTGCAGGAGTAGGCCATTTAGCCCTTCGAGCCAGCACTGCCATTCAATGCGATCATGGCTGATCACTCTCAATCAGTACCCCGTTCCTGCCTTCTCCCCATACCCCCTCACTCCGCTATCCTTAAGAGCTCTATCCAGCTCTCTCTTGAAAGCATCCAACGAACTGGCCTCCACTGCCTTCTGAGGCAGAGAATTCCACACCTTCACCACTCTCTGACTGAAAAAAGTACATAAGTGACAAATTATGTGGGAACATCCAACATTTGCGTTGTGTGCGGTGAGTAAAATAATCTTGTATGACCAAGAGAATGTACTTACTCCCAAGGGAGTCGGGTTTAGCAGAAACGAAGAGGCAATTTTGTGTTCTGTAAATTTTCTAGAAGTACAAATGTACACCCATCACAAGGAAAATAAAATAACTTTTTGATGCAGCCAACCATGGATTTGATGGAAGGTCCTTGGCCCATGGAAGGAAGATTAATTGGATACCCAGCATTCATGCTGAAGTGACTCAGCCAACTGTGACCACATTATGAATTTTGGGGTTGAGGTTTGGAGTGAAAAAAATGAAAAGAAAATTAAATTTGCACTCCCTCTTGGTTGGCCATCTTCCTGAGCAAACATGTATGATAATTTCCAATCAGCCGCTTCATACACAACACACAACAGTTGGCAATAAGGGCATTTCCACCCTTATCCCCAGTTTATGTCTTGCTGTACTTTGTTCCATTTACTCACCAGATAAATACAAGTGTTGTCCTGAAATACATACTGTAATGAAGGCAGCCAGGGGCTGGTGCTGCTTGATAGGATACTACATTCCTCCTCAAAAAACACCTCCTAAGCAACAAAAAAAATCCAAGTGAAACTTATAATAAACTTATTACAAGGTTACTATAAACAACCATAAAGCTGTGTCAGACAACTCTAAATTACACGAAATAGTATATCATAATTTACTGATTTCTGTTAAATTCACACACACAATAAATCAATAAGCACTTCACCAACTGTACTTAGCAACTAAGTTGCTCAATAATTTATTTTCTCTGTTTTTAACTCCTTTATTTCACTTTTTGTCCACCCCTCCCAATTTTACCCCCCTTATTGCAGCCAACAAACTTCTGTATGCCGTTTTAACCACAGCGAAGCACGAACAGTATGATAACCAATTACTTCTCAGTTCAATTTCTGGAGTGACCCATTGAGTCAATCTAACAATTACAGTGAGTTGCAAGGCATTTCCCCACCCACCATACCTTCATCCCACCACACTAATCACAGTTTACTGTGAGCTACAAGAGACTGCAAATACTGGAATCTTAAGCAAAAAAGAAAACCAAACTGCTGGAGGAAATCAGTAGGTCAGGCAGCATCTGTGGAGGGAAATCGACAGGAGACCTTTCCAGTCGGGACCCATTCTCAGTAATGACACAGTTTACACTTTTGTTTAAAATTGATCCTACCAAAAATTGTAATTCTTCAAAACAGATCTGAACCAAGAACTGAACTGGCCGTCCAAAAATTGATAATATTAAGAATAAATGGGAATCATTGAAGAATAATTCTGTCATGTTAATGTGGGAGGATGAGCAAGATTCTGTGAAACCCAAACAATATTGCCCACTCTGCTTGGCCAACGAATAGTCAAGTCAAGTCAATTTTATTTATATAGCATATTTAAACACAACCCACATTGACCAAATTGCTGTACATCAGTGAAGGTACTAAAAAAAGCACACAAACCTATCAACAAACCTAGGTAGCACACAAACCTATCAACACATACATAAACAGTTTACAGCGCCCCCTCAGAGGGCCTCAAACGCTAGGGAATAGAAGTAGGTTTTGAGCCTGGACTTAAAGGAGTCAATGGAGGGGGCAGTTCTGATGGGGAGTAGGATGCTGTTCCAGTCTAGAAGCTGCAACCGCAAAAGCGCGGTCACCCCTGAGCTTAAGCCTAGATCGCGGGATAATCAGTAGCCCCAGGTCGGCCTACCTGAGGGACCCAAACGAGGTAGTTAAGAGTAAGAGGTAGCATCTCCATGAAAGGGATGCGTAAAAGATGATTGGTTCAGGAGTCTGATAGCTGCAGGGAAGAAGTTGTTAAGTTTGGGCATCCGTTTTTCAAGCTCCTGTACCTTCTCCCAAAAGGTAGAAGAGAGTAAAGGAAATGGCCATGGTGGCTAGTATCCTTCATGATACTTCCAGCCTTCCTAATGCAATGCACCGTGAAGATGGACTTGATGGAAGGATGTGGCGAGCCTGTGATGGACTGGGCACTATTCATCACTTTCTGCAGATTCAGGCAGACAAGGTCAGAGCAGTTTCCTAGTAATCTGTAGTAGTCTGAGTGAATCCTCATAGACATGAAAAATCTATTAACCTCATATTTAGGACTATTAGTTGACCTCGGTGGCTATGGAAAATAGCTTCAAATTTCTTTCACCACTGAGGAGCAAATTACAAAGCCATTTTATCCGTGGGAATGGGAGGACAGTGAATGGGATAGAAAATTAAGACAATGGAGAAAGATAAACAAAACAATTCTGAGGTCTAGGTTAAGGCAGAAGGATACTTTATCTCACATCTGACTTACGATGCATCCAACACTGAGTGCCTAAGCTACAAAACATAATATTCTTTTATTCACAAAATGCTGGAGTAACTCAGCAGGTCAGGCAGCATCTCGGGAGAGAAGGAATGGGTGACGTTTCGGGTCGAGACCCTTCTTCAGACTGATGTCAGGGGGGCGGGACAAAGGAAGGATATAGGTGGAGACAGGAAGATAGAGGGAGATCTGGGAAGGAGGAGGGGAAGGGAGGGACAGAGGAGTTATCTAAAGTTGGAGAAGTCGACGTTCATACCACCGGGCTGCAAACTGCCCAGGCGAAATATGAGGTGCTGTTCCTCCAATTTCCGGTGGGCCTCACTATGGCACTGGAGGAGGCCCATGACAGAAAGGTCAGACTGGGAATGGGAGGGGGAGTTAAAGTGCTCGGCCACCGGGAGATCAGTTTTGTTAATGCGGATCGAGCGCAGGTGTTCAGCGAAGCGATCAGCGAGCCTGCGCTTGGTTTCGCCGATGTAAATAAGTTGGCATCTAGAGCAGCGGATGCAATAGATGAGGTTGGAGGAGGTGCAGGTGAACCTTTGTCTCACCTGGAAAGACTGTTTGGGTCCTTGGATGGAGTTGAGGGGGGCGGTAATGGGACAGGTGTTGCATCTCGTGCGGTTGCAGGGGAAAGTGCCTGGGGTTGGGGTGGTTTGGGTAGGAAGGGACGAGTGGACCAGGGAGTTACGGAGGGAACGGTCTCTGCGGAACGCGGAGAGGGGAGGGGTTGGGAAGATATGGCCAGTGGTGGGGTCCCGTTGTAGATGACGGAAATGTTGGTGGATGATATGTTGGATCCGCTGGCTGGTGGGGTGGAAGGTGAGAACGAGGGGGATTCTGTCCTTGTTGCGAGTGGGGGGAGGGGGAGCAAGAGCGGAGCTGCGGGATGTAGAAGAGACCCTAGTGAGAGCCTCATCTATAATGGAGGAGGGGAAGCCCCGTTTTCTGAAGAACGAGGACATCTCAGAAGCCCTAGTGTGAAACTCCTCATCCCGGGCGCAGATGCGGCGTAGACGGAGGAATTGGGAGTAGGGGATAGACTTTTTGCAGGGGACCGGGTGGGAAGAAGTGTAGTCCAGATAGCTGTGCGAGTCAGTGGGTTTATAGTAAATGTCCGTCACTAGTCTGTCTCCTGTGATGGAGATGGTGAGGTCCAGAAACGGGAGGGAGATGTCAGAGATAGTCCAGGTATACTTAAGGGCAGGATGGAAATTGGAGGAGCGAAGCGATCGGCGAGCCTGCGCTTGGTTTCGCCGATGTAAATAAGTTGGCATCTAGAGCAGCGGATGCAATACTCCCCTCTATCTTCCTGTCTCCACCTATATCCTCCCTCTATCTTCCTGTCTCCACCTATATCCTTCCTTTGTCCCGCCCCCCTGACATCAGTCTGAAGAAGGGTCTCGACCCGAAACGTCACCCATTCCTTCTCTCCCGAGATGCTGCCTGACCTGCTGAGTTACTCCAGCATTTTGTGAATAAATCGATTTG